>NC_092804.1:71545281-71852493 GCF_040954645.1 Diabrotica undecimpunctata | reverse complement strand
AGAGTCTTGTGGGAATTAGAGTCTTAAGCGCACAAAACGCTAAGCACTGTTGTTATTTATATATTTAGACAGTTAAATAGTTTTATTTATTCGAACACTGATTTTAAATCCATTTTTGATTTTTGAACAAAACGACTTAATGGCAAAGTACAAAAAGATACTACTGATACGCAAATAGTCGTCACAAGAAAGTCAGTTTCAAATATAGCAAATTTTAATATCTTTGCCTTTGCAGCAATCTGTACACTCCACGAAGGTATATCGCCAAGGCACTCGTGAATTTTGGCAGAGATTCTCGAAATTGAAGAACTCCTTTGTAACGTTCAATCCATCTCGTCTCCCACAAATCACCAAGTTGATTTACTATCATATTTTTAACAACTGCATTGCATTTTGACGAAGCTTTAAAAAAAGAAATTAGCTCTTTTTCGTTTCAATTGCATTACTCACAGATTTAACTAATGAAGATTTACCAATTTAATTATTTAAAATATGATTGAAACATGGTGAATCAACACCATTACGAACGGTTTCAGCGATCATTAAAAATACAACTTGAGCTAAGTGAAGCAGTGCTTCAAATATTGGGAGAATTTGGTATTAACTTTCGCGTCACAGCGGATTGTTTAAGTCAAAATTTTTATTCCTAATTCAAAATAGAGGAAAAGTAGTGAAATATAGTGTACTTGAATATTTGGAATTTGTATTTGCAATTAACATTTACAATAAGTATTAATTTTGAATATAAACATTGCGTTGAAATTCGGAGATCGAAATTCGTTGGTTAATATAATGTATTAAGCTGAACATTTATTAGTATAAAATAGATATGAAATTAATATAAATAATACAGAAGTTGCAGTAAGTGTTATCAGTTATCATAATTTTAAATAAATCCGAGCATATTTACATAAAATAAATACCAGTTATAAGCTTATCAAAATTGAATATAAATTACTCAGAGACAACAGATGTGATTTGTTAAAATTCTGAAAATGAGTTATTTCATTGTGCATTGTACTATAAAGGAAATAGTAATAAAAATTCATTTAGAGACAATAAAGCGGCGGTAGCAATTGCTTAATCAATATTCCTCTCAAATTCGTTTAACAAAAGTACCTTACAGCTTACAGTTAGTTCTGGGAATAAATAGGAGAAACAAGTTGAATGGTTGTGTAAAATATAATAAAGAAATTCCTCCCATGCACAAAACAAATCGTGCACTGCATCGATTCGGTAGAAAAATAGCGAACATACCAAGCGATGTTGTCAAGTTAAACAAGAGCTAATTTTCGTAATGAATTGGATATTGATACTTTAATCAATCTGAATAAACTTTGTGAAACAAAGAAAAACAAAATGTGAAAAATTATTTTACATGTGAAGTACTATTCTTATCGGTAAGAGTATTACTGTCAAGAAGTATTTCTAATTTATTATCATGTATTTTCGGCCAATTAATCCGCTTTCATTTCCTGCAAATCAAAGACGAAAAATTATATATGTGTAGCAAAATGACAAACACAAGAACATGGAACCAACAATTTTTTTCTATATGGAAGATACTCTCTTTATTGGAGACGAAACAGGTATTTTGTATACAAAAACACAACAGAAACTAGTTCGTATAATATATAAAACACAAAAATAGAAGGCGGTATAGTTCAAACCAGTAATAATAATAATAGGTGGTTGAAGCGTATAATGGCGTTACCTTTCTTATATCCTCTAGGCCTAAGAAATAGCAGGCTACCCTGTTATAATCATATTCTGCTTCAGCAGTGCAAAGCGAACCTATCATTATTAATAAATAGTTAAAATAAAAACCAGCTCTACACTAAAGACAGAAGAAAAATAGCTTTTGATCCAAAATTCTGGTAAATTTAAATCAACAAGGAACAACATTACGACCATAAGATCTATCTCCAGTTTGGCGTAGGTGTATTAATTATAATAGGCAGTTTAAAAAAAACGTATTAGAAGATATTGTTCTGAAGCTATGTATTTTCTTGTGGCATCTTATTTACTATTTACTAAAATTTACTATTTTTGTTGAGAATAAGTCACAATTTTACTTTACACAAGTATTTGACGTTGCGATTTCCACTTCAGAAATCGTTCTCAAAATAAAAAAACATTAATAAATTAAATAAATTTTGTTTTTGTTACTTAGTAAAAAAACTTCTAATTTAATTTTATCTTCTTCATTTATATTGACAATGCAGACATAACTTATACATTTTAAAGTAGATAACTTTAAAATTTTCTCTCCTTCTTTTTATATAAACATGATTCTGTCTGTTTTTCAATGTGCCTCCAGTACGTTGTCATTCCATCGTTTTCTTGGTTTTCCTACTGAACGGCTTCCTATTGGGGAACCGTCTCTTGCAGTCGTTACTACTCTATTTGTTGTCATTCGGCTTATATGATCGTTCCATTCTACTCTTCTATTTTTTACCCAGTCCTTGATGGTCTCCACTTTGTATGTATGTCGTCTATATTTACTTCTAGCTCTGTCCCATAGTGTTTTACCATCAATTTTTCATCTCTGCTGTTTCTACCATCCGTTTTGTTCTCTCTGTGTCAGGTTGTGTTTCTGCCACGTATGTCGTTATTGGTCTGATTTCTGTTTTGTAAATTCTGCATTTCATTTTTTCCTGATGTTTTTATTTCTCCATATTGTTTCATTCAGGCAACCTGCGACTCTGTTTGCTCTATTCACTTGATCTTCCGCTTATGTTTCAAGCTTTGCCTAGCTAGATAATTTGATGCCTAGATACTTAAACTCTATCACTTGTTCTAATATCTGACCTTCCAGCTCCCATTTACAGCATGTTAAATTGTCTGGCGGTTATATTAAATTGGGGCAGCATACGTTGTAAATCATATTCACTTTGAGAGAGTAGTATTATGTTGGCTGCATATCAGATTATTTTAAGTTGTTTTTCTCCCTTTGGTATTCTTTTTTAGTTCTTACTTTTTTATCTCCCATTTCCACCTTCAATTGGGTCAGTTAGTTATTTTTCTACTCTTTTATTGTGTTGTTTTAATAGATATTTTCGATCGTTTTGATTATTCCTAAAGGTATCTCTATTTCGTACAATAAGTGGATAACGTTCTTTAATTTGACCCGGTCAAATGCCTTCTTCTTTCAGAAAACTAAAACAATAGTAGTCAGCAAAGAACCAACCAGATGTAAAATAGAAATTGATGGCATCAGTATTGAACAAGTAATGGAAATAAAATACCTGGGAATTAAGCTGTCTAGCTATGGAGACCTGGACAAATAGACTGGCAGGATGCCTTAATAAAACTATATGGCGAAACATACACATTGACACTGAGATGACAAAGCCACAACGCAAAGGCTATTGGAAACGGCAGAGATAAGAGTACTGACAAGAATTACAGGAAATACGCTGGGAGATCGAAAGAGAAGTGAAGACATTAGAAGAAAATGTAACGTACAGTGCATAAATGAATGGACACAAAATAGAAAAAAAGAATGGAATAACCACATAAGCAGAATGGAGGAGACCCGTGTCATCAAAATAGCAAGAGATAAGTCACCAATTAGCAGAAGAAGTTCGGACGACTGCGCAAAAGATGGAGTGACAACCTTCCATAGAGGTATTAATCCGCCAATGAACAAGCAGAATTGCTTATAAAGAGGAAGAAGAAGAAGAAGAAATGCCCTCTTAAGGTCCACGAAACATAGTTATGCCGGTTTGTTGTATTCTAGTGATTTTCTCTTGAACTTGCCTCTTTATAAATATAGCGTCGGTGCATGATCTTCCCGACCTAAAACCTTGTTGTTCTTCTGCTAGTGTTATAATTTCATTCAGTTTATTTGTTACCACTTTGTTTGTTATTTTAGTGTAGTGTTTAATAAATTAATTCCTCTGTAATTTTCCGGGTCCGATTTGTCTCCCCTTTCGAAGAGAGGTATGAGGATGCTTGATCTCCATTCTTGGGGAATCCGGTTTTGTTGTATTATTGTCAATTAGTATTGTCACTTTAAAATGATATTGTGAATATTTTTGAGTAACGTTCGAAACCGCCATAAATAATAACGGGAGTACATATTATTAACTAAAAAAAAAAGAATAAAAAGAAAAGAAAGAAATAAATAAAGAAAGAAGGAAAAAGAAAAGTTTTGAAACAAAAAACTACAAAACGCAACACTATGAAGAAGAAATAAGAAGAAAATATTACTTCTGATGTTAACACCACAAAATAGCATTGCTCCTGTGGTGATCGTTTTCTAAGCTAATTTTTCCTATTATATGTTGGATGCATCGTACTGATGAAGACTAAGTCAAAAATACGTATTTACGTTTGCCTTAGCATTTTTCTTGGGGTAAACTATATTTGGTACAATTTTTTAACCTCAAGCAGCAGCAAATTCTGTGACACAATTAGTTGTTGGTCTGGAATCTCTTCTTATTAAGGTGTAACCAAAAGATTGGTCATAAATTATACCACGATTTTTAGTGATGAAAATAATTCGATTTGGCCTATATTCAAAATATAAACCATATGCAAAAGTGTACACAGAAAAAGCTACACGGTGTTAAACTTTTTAATATTGCTCAAAAACGGTTTAAAAAGTTGTTATGGAAATTTATATTATTCGTTAGCATGCCCTGGCCTATAAAACCAAAGCAGCAAAACAGTTTTTTCCCGATTTTTCTAGATTCTAGTGGTCTCCAAAACTTGTTGTTAATCTGCTAAACTTATCTGATTCATAAGTTCTTGTAAAATTTTATTTGTGAGTTTTAGAGTAGTTCGCTACTTTTCCATTCTTCCGGTATTTTATTGTGTTTTATAATTTTCTTAATTAATGTTGTTAATTGTTCTGTATGCCTTTGAGATGTATATATACAGAAGAATGTTGAGGATTTCATGGGTACAAAGAGATACTTATGTTGAGGTTCTTCGTTGCATGTGTAAACAAAAAGAATTACTAAGAATAATCAAAGAGAGGAAAATGCAATACTTGGGTCATGTGTTGAGAGGCGAAAGATATGAATTACTTCAAGTTATACTGGAAGGAAAAGTACAGGGCAAAAGATCAGTAGGAAGATGCCAGAACTCGTGGCTGAAAGACCTGAGGAGATGGTTCGACCGCTCATCCGCAGAGATCTTTCGCGCAGCAGTTTCCAAAACTACAATTGCCATTTGGATCGCCAACCTTCGAAAGGAGACGGCGCAATGAGAAGAAGAATTTTTCTGTCGTTGCTGCTCCATAATATTTCAGTAATTCGTTTGGTATTCCATCTTTACCTGCAGCTTTTCTCTTCTTCAGATTTTCAAGTGTTCTTCGAACTTCTTGTGTATTTATATTAACTTCATTTGTGATAATTTTTGCTGTTTCCGGTTCTAGTTTAACGTCCGTTTTAATTCCACCTACAGTTTTGTTGTATGAGTCGATTAGCTCGACAGAACCCAAGATCGGATAAAGGAGGAGGGAGTCTATAGTCAGGTTAGCATCGTACTGATAGACTTAAAATCCGTACAGCTCATAGAAACAGGCCTCAGGAACAGAAATGATTTCATTACGAAAACTAACTCAAAAACATAAGAGCTAGCATAGAAATCAGTGATTATTATATTCATAATCTTCACTATGTATATTATGCTGCGGTAATGGCCAACAGCTTACCAGAGCTTCAAGCACTGTATCGCCTTGTAGTTGCAAGACTAAATATATCAGCTTAAACCTTAAAGGTCAATCAATCGAGCAGATTACAGAATAAAAAAAATGGTACACTCGTTAACCAACAGAGTGAAGTAAGGTGTGAAGCATTGAATAAACTCGTAATGCCCTCAACACCGTCATAGCAACACCAACAAATTCGAGAGGTTCTAAGGCATTTGGGAATAAGTATGGCACGCTTTCTTTAGTTCCTTGGTCACATGATAAGAGACGAACGCGATGAGATTATTCGCCTTATAGTTGCAAGAGAAATCGAAAAGAAACGGTCCGCCGGTCGAGAGCAAAATTCGTGGTTAAAAATCTAGTGGAAAAGACGTAAACGGTAATTTTTAGAGCTCTATCTACTACTGTACAATAAAAACCATTTGAAACGCCAACCTACGTATTGAAACGGCGTCATAAGAAGCAAAATAACATGTGAATAATAATGTTTGTTCATGCAGACAAAACCGTACGAGCCTTGCACATCCTTTAAACAAAGTGATAGATTAATATTCTTGCGAAGACTTCTAATAAATCTAAAAATATCAAAAATTGGCAACGCTGAAACGAGGTTCGCTTGGTTGAACTAATAAAATGCAGTTGAAGGTTGAATCAATGAACAGCCCATAAATTCATAATTCATTTCATACACCACGCCGACTGCAATTGCAAAGTCAAGATCGAGTTTAACTCTCAAATTGTTAGTTATAGTTTGTTGGTAATCGGAGAAAATTGAAGAATGTTAAGGTTGAAGTTTCAATTGGAAAATTTTCTATGCTGTTTTTGTTACGTCGCGAAAAATTTCCTCGTGGTCATATTCATGTAATATATAAATACAATTTGTACTTCGAATTTTTTTCTTATATTGAAAACACATTTTTTAATTAAAAAACAAGAATTTTTTTATTAAACTTTAGTATTTTATATTTTTTGTCACTTTTTTGACAATAAAATATGATAGATTTTATCTATCATCTCCTTTCACGTATTATTATAAAATATCGCCAATTATCACCAAGTTCTAGCAATACAATAAACAGTGTTCCATGAAATTTTGCAAAGCAATCCTTTTTAATCCCATTTTATTCGTTTGATTATCTTCGTTGTTTTTCAAGCTATGTTCGAATCTATTCGGACTAATAACTTTACCATACGGTAACTTTGTACACCAAAGTGTAATTCTACTGCAATGTCTATTGTGAGTTTTTCTCGCTAAATATCCCACCCATTGCCATTTTAAAGGTTTAATTCTATGGATTACTCAGTGACCTTGGTTTTCTGTCTGAGCATTTCTATTCTTTTTCGATCTCTCTTTTTTATACCTGGCATGCATCCTTGAACCTTTGAGTGACTTTGAGTTTCGCTATGGATTTCTTTAGTGTCCAAGTTTCGCAGCCCTACGTCGTGATTGATGGTATATACTGATCGAATGTTTTTTTCTTCAGGTGGAGTGACATCTTCGATTTGAATATAACTGCATTTCTACCAAAAGATGCCCAAGCCAGTTTCATTCTTCTGTTGTTTTCTGTTAGTAAGGAGCCAGATTTATGTATTAATTATTGTCCCTATCTACTGTCTCAAGTGCAGTGTTGTTTATTATTTCATCTTGGATCTACTAGCTCTTTGTACACGGTTTTTGCTTTTGTCAAGTTCATTTTAGGCCAACTTCATTGCTAGCTCCACTTAGGTCGCGTATAAGTTCTTGTAATTCTGCAGGATTATTAGCAATCAGAATGACGTCGTCTGCAAATGTTAGATGGGTGAAGTATTATCCATCAATTGATAGGTCTTTGTGATGCCAGTTCATTTGGATGAATATATTTTCTAGAGTTGCAGTGAAGAGCGGGTTTTGTTAAATTGCGTCTCCTTGTCGGACGCCTCTGGTAGTGATATATTCGGGAGTATTTTCATAAATTTTTACCGTAGTTTTTGATTGTCTGTATATATTTGCTAAAGTCTCTATGTACGGTTTGTCAATGTCTTGGTTGGTCACATATATGACGGTTAATGCTAGCGGTATTTCATATTCTGTAGCTCTACCCATTAGTTCTCGAAGCGTATGGATATGATCCGGAGGGCAGAATCCACTTCTGAGGCTAACTTGCCCTCTTGGCTGTGCAGCATCTAATGCATTTGTTAATCTTTTGTTGATGATCTTTGTGAATATCTTGTATATGATTGGTAGTAGACTTATAGGTCTGTAGTTTTTGATATCCTCTTTGCTACCTTTGCATGCATATCTCAAGATTAAGATGCATACCTGGTATGCATCTTGATCTTGGGCAGTTCCTTAAGATTTTTCATTTTTTTTGCCAGCATATTTAAGCAGTTCCACTGTTATACCATCTATTCCAACTGCTTTACCGCTTCTCATTTTTGTAAGTGTTAATTTTACTTCTTCCGGAAGGACTTGTGGTATTTCTTCTTGGATACTGATTGCTTCTTCATGTGTTTCAGGGGCTTTGTATAGTTCGCTGTAGAATTTAGTCACGAGTTGTATTATTTAATTTCTGTCTGTAATAGGTAGGTACAGAACCTTTTGTTTTAGTAATTAAAACATCTGAAATTTTAGATCTTTGGATAAATCAAGGCTACTTTGAGTTTAATAATCAAATATATACAAATATCAGTGCAGGACTTATCATGGGTAATCCTCTAAGCCCATTACTATCAGATATTTTCATGGATCATCTAGAAATAAAGATTTCAAAACATCCCGTATTCAAACAGTTTTTATATTGGTGGAGATACGTAGACGTTATACTGGTATGCTTTATAGGAACTAATAGAGAACTTGACCAATTCTTATGTTATATTAATTCACTCCATAAGAAACAGAACAGAATCAATCCATAAATTTTCTAGATTTAAACATTATCAGACTTGAAAAAAAATGAGTTTTCCGTTTTCCATAAACCGATCCATACTGACACGACTATACACAATTCATCATCCCATTCAACTATATAATTTAATATCATTAGGCAAATAGTAGTAAACAATAGCTACAACGAACAGATAAACAAATTTTTAAACCAAAAACTGCATAAGAAAGCCATGAAATTAGTTTTTCCACCAACAGAGAAAAAACCCAGTACTTTCTGCTCGATTATATATACAGGAAAGATATTGTTGTGAATTTATTAATTGTTAAGTCTTTAATTTATAATGTCTTGTTCTTATCTTAATTCATTAAAAGGCACAATAATTTATATCAATTTATTTAAACGAATAATACACATAATTTATTTAGGCGAGCGTAACAACAATATCGCGAGCGCGAATCTTCTTTATTAACTGCTTTCAAAATAAAAGTTCCCTCATATTTATACGAAAACAGCTGCTCTAGAACTGCATCGATGTTGACCTCAATTGACCTGGTTTCGCCTCGAATGGACAGGCCTAATTCCGGAAGATTCGAATGGAACCAGTTTTTTATTACTTGGGGTTTATGGTCGAAAGATCTCGTATAATCTAAAACATATTAGAATCAGTCATCATATATTTTACAGTTATTTTTAGGCCAGGATATTTATCGTAACATTGCCCCCCTCTTAAAAGATGGTTCCTCCTGGAACCTTGTCGGGACTAGAACTGGAACGGTATGCTGGTATCGGCAACTGGACCCTCTTTTACAACTTCCAGTTGTATAAAAATGACAAGGGACGGTTTTCTCTCCGCACCAGTAACTATGCGGATTGCAACAGACTAACACCTGGACTTCGGTGTCTTTAAAGATCTCCTCCACCATATTTCGGATAACCCTCCAATCTAATTGGCGGCACTCCAACTTTGGCATGGCTAACTTTTGCACGTCGGACTCTAGTACGTGCTCTCTCAGTTGAAGTAAGGCTTCCCATACATCTCGGTAGGTAGGTTGGTCACGGGCAGTGTCTTTTGTTACCAGGTAGAAAAGGTAACGTGATGCATCTTGGAGTTTCAAGGTTTTACCGGGAGCTGGCACTTGGCATTGAAGTTCTGCAACTCGACCAAACTTCCTTCGAAAGACGGATGCCAACCCTGGTGCGTCTTTGATACTGGCCGGGATGGTAAGGGCCAGCGAGTAGTCAACGGGGAGCGCGAGTAGATCTTGCTTTTCTTCAGTGGTAACACCATGTCTCGCTTTACCGGTACCTCCATAGGCACCCATGAATTCCTCAAACGTGAGGTCAGACACATCGTGGACTTGGTTTACTTCCACTTCTTCATCTACGTCGTGGTCACCTTCGAAAGACGCCAACCGGTTATGGTGTACTATCATCGGCTTTCCCCTCGGAATCTTGCTTATTCGATAGATGACATCGTTGATTTTCTCCATGACGAGGTATGGACCTTCCCAAAACTGCTGCAATTTGGGAGAACAACCTTTTCGCTTCTTGGGATTATACAGCCATACTTTGTCGTTCTTCTTAAAGCAACCCTTTTCGGCTTGTGTATCGTACCGTTTCTTCATTCGGTCGCTAGCGATCTGAAGGTGGGAACGGACCAACTCATGTACATCGTCCATTCTTCTTCGTAATTCGATCACATAATCTTCACCTGCTACATCTTCTCCAGGTCGACACCCAAACTCTAGATCACAAGGTAGTCGCATTTCGCGTCCGAATAGGACTTTGGCTGGTGTCTGGCCTGTTGATTCGTTAACAGCAGATCTGTAGGCCATTGTGAAGAACGGAAGGTATTGGTCCCAGTCTCGCTGATGATCGGACACCATCTTTGTCAAATACTTGCCAACTGTCCTATTCATTCGTTCTACCATACCATCCGATTGCGGATGATACGCGGTAGTTCTTGTTTTCTTCATGCCTAGTCTATCACATATTCCTTGGAATAGATCGCTTTCGAAGTTCCTGCCTTGGTCACTATGGATCTCCAAAGGCACTCCAAATCGGCTGATATATTCTTGGATCAACTTATCTGCAACGGTGGCGGCCTTCTGGTCTGGAAGTGCGTAAATCTCGACCCACTTAGTGAAGTAATCCATTACTACCAGCATGTACTTGCCTCCCTTTTCACTTTCTGGAAATGGCCCAGCGATGTCCAAAGCTATTCTTTCAAACGGGCTTCCAACATTATATTGTCTCATAGGAGCTCTCCTTTTTCGGTAAGGCCCGTTACTCGTGGCACAAATAGTACATTTCTTACACCAGTCTTTTACATCGTCGGAACTGTTCATCCAATAAAACCGTTCCCGAATTCGCTGAAGGGTTTTCCTTACACCAAAATGCCCTCCCGATGGACTGTCGTGTAACTGACGAAGTACTTCGGCTATTCTGCTCTTTGGGATCACCAACTGTCTTCTCTTCTCTGAACCGTCATCATTTTCCAGGATTCGTTTGAGCAAGCCATCTTCGATGATAAATGAGTCCCACTGGGCCCAATACGTCTTAACTACTGAGCATAGGTTTGATATTTCTTGCCAAGGTGGTCGACGGTTTTCCTCTTTCCATTTTCGGATTTTCTGTATAACTGGATCTCTCTCTTATTCTTCCCTTATCTTAGTAGGCGTCCAGTCGTCGTTGACAATCGTCGTTCTTAGCACTGCTGCTTCCTTGGATTCCGTTTTGTTGCAGTGGGAACACTCTGCTGGGCATGGCCTTCTGGAAAGAGAATCAGCGTTTCTGTGGCTAACTCCGGCCCGGTGCTCAATCTTAAAATCGTATTCTTGGAGTCGTTCGATCCACCTGGCTATCTGACCCTCTGGATTCTTAAACTGCATCAACCACTTAAGGGCGGCATGGTCGGTTCGGATTAGAAACTTTCTGCCATAGAGGTATTGGTAGAAGTGCTCTACTGATTTAACTACTGCTAGAAGTTCTCTTCTCGTGACGCAATAATTCCGCTCAGGTTTTGAAAGGACTTTACTAAAATATCCGAGGACTCGTTCCTGTCCTCCTTGAATCTGAGACAGCACTCCTCCAATTCCCACGTTACTTGCATCCGTATCTAAGATGAACTCTCCTTCTGGCAGTGGATACCCCAAAATTGGTGCTGTTATTAAATGCTTTTTCAACGTTTCAAAGGCATTTTGGCAGTCTATATCCCAGCGGTATTCTCTTGCTTCCTCTGTAAGTCGCGTTAATGGCTTAGCGATATCTGCAAACTTCTTAATAAACCTCCGGTAGTAAGTACATAGTCCAAGAAAGCTTCTCACTTGATGTTTGTCAGTTGGTTTTGGCCATTCCTTAATGGAATCGATTTTTCCCTTATCCACGGCCACTTCTTCTTTACTGACTATATGACCCAGATAATTGACTTTACCTTGAAATAGCTGGCACTTCTTGGGGTTTAGCATCAATTGGGCAGCTTTAAGTCGATTAAAAACGTTTTCTAAATTCCTCAAATGATCTTCGAATGTCTCCCCCAAGACGATTATGTCATCTAAATAAACCAGGCATGTTTTCCAAGATAACCCTCTCAACACATTTTCCATAAGCCTCTCAAATGTCGCAGGAGCATTACAAAGTCCAAATGGCATAACGTTGAATTGCCACAATCCAGATCCTGTGGTGAAGGCTGTCTTTTCTTTATCGACTGGGTCCATTTCTACCTGCCAGTATCCAGACTTCAAATCTAAAGTAGAAAACAATTTACTTCCAGCCAATGTGTCCAATGTGTCATCGATCCGAGGCAGAGGATAACTATCTTTCTTGGTAACGTTGTTCAGCAAACGGTAATCCACACAGAACCTCGTCGTTCCGTCTTTCTTCTTAACCAGGACCACCGGAGAGACCCATGGACTCGTAGAAGGTTCTATCACCCCGTCTTTCTTCATTTCCTGAACAATCGTTTCAGCTTCCTCTCTCTTCGCCTGTGGTAATCGTCGAGCTGTTTGACGAATTGGCTTAGCATTACCAGTATCAATTTTATGCTTAACAACGGTAGTTCTTCCCGTCTTTCCTCCTTTCGGTACGAAAATATCACGATACTGCCGAAGAAATTCCCTTAATTTCCTTTTCTCCATCTGATTTAGAGACTGTCCTGCAACTGCAACCATTTGGTCGAATTTGTCGTTGGAATTATCAGATGTTGTCGCCTGACGAATTATGGATGTCACAGGTACACAAGTTCCTACTTTTGTCTCTTTCTTTATGGTCACTGGGTAGTCGTTGACATTGATAAGTCTCACAGGAATTTCTTTAGCCGAAGTCACCAATTCCTTTCCAATTATGATTCCACGGCCAACCTCATCGTCGTGGTTCCAAGGCTCCATCATAACAGGTCTCCCTTCGTCTACAATTCTCTGTAGTCGCGCTACTATGATCGTTTCGCTTCTCGCAGGCACGACTGTATCTTCTGTAATGGCTGCTTGCACAGTGTTGTCATTATGTGGATGGAGAAATACCTCCTCGTTGCCAACTTTGATTACCTTATTCTTAAAATCCAATTGGAATCCATGCATATTCATTACGTCCATTCCTAATATAACATTCTCTTCGATGTCAGCAACTATAACAGTATGGACGAACTTTTCTGCTCCAATTCCCAATTGTACCTGGATTTCTCCATGAATGTTAGCATTTTCACCTGTAGCGGTACGAAGTCGCAACCTCGTTGGTAACAGTTTCTTTCGGCTGTTTATCACTGTCGGGCGTATAATGGTTCTGGTCGCTCCGGTATCCACCAACAACGTATGTCTTTTACCATTTATTTCTCCATCTACATATACACTATCTTCACGACATTTCAAAGAGGCTATTAGTATAAGAGGGTCTTTGGAAAAGTTCCGGGTCGAAGCTGCTCCCCTAAAGCCGACTCGTTCTGATTTTTCCGATGGTGAGTTTCTTGATTTTATGGTCTTCGTTTTCTTGCATGTCATGCTTTTTATCATATTAACGAGCTGGTCAAGTTTATCTTCATCTCCTTCCTCTTTTACAGTTCTAACTTTACTGTACCCGCCAGAGGCCTGCGTAGCTGACTCGTACTCGAGGGCGGCGGATAAGACATCAACCAGCGTTTTGTGACGAGCTAATCGCAGTGTTCTCTGCATTTCATGATCACGAAGACCATCAATAAACGTTTGAACGGCCAATTTTTCCATCATGTCTTCGGGAGCTGTTGGATAAGCATATCGTACTAATCTGGCAATATCTACTTCATATTCTTGAAGAGCCTCATCTTTCTTCTGTCTACGATTTTTAAGCTGCGACTGATATACATGCTCCAAATGTTCGTGGCCATATCGCATATTTAACCTCTTCTTCAGTTGTTCGAAATCATCGGTCTCCTCTACAGCTATGGTCTGAAGCACATCTAAGGCATCTCCTCGAAGAGCGATAGTCAGGTTTACAGCCTTTTCTTTTTCAGACCATCCATTCGCTCTTGCGGCTGATTCGAACTGTTTCATGTAGTTGTTCCATGATGATTTTCCGTCGAAAGTTGGGACTTTAACATGAATAGAACCTCCACTTCCTTCAAATTTCGGCTGTGTCTCCAACTTACATTTCGTCTCGTCTTCTTTTATCTCCACTGTAATTGGATTGTTTCCTCTCTCTGCTGTCCCTGTTTCCTCCATCTTCCTTTCCATCTCTTTAATCTTTTCTTCGAAGGCCGACATATCGGCAGCAACTTGGTGTTTTAACGAAGACATTCTATCGTCGAGGGCAGACATCTCAGAAGTTACTTTAGAGATTTCCAAAGAGATATTAGCAGAGACTTTGCTTTCCAGCGAAGAAATCTCGTTAGAAACTTTGTCTTCCAAAGAAGCGATGTCGCCGGAAACTTTGTTCTCTAATGATGCGATATCACCAGAAACTTTGTTCTCTAATGATGCGATGTCACCAGAAACTTTGGCTACATCACCAGAAACTTTCGAAATCGACGAGAGGACAGCATCATGCTTGTCTTCAAATATATAAGTTTCCGGATCCAAACCTTCTTCTTTTAAAGCGTTCTTTAGTCGTTGGACTAAATCAGCCTTTTTCCCGGTAGAAGCTAATTCCCTATCTTCAAGATGCCTTCTTAAATCCGTAACTGTGAGCTCATAAATCGTCGTCATTTTCACAATTTATTTTATATTCACTTGTATTATTATTATAAGTCTAATTTATGTTCGATCTCACTTCTGCCACCATTTGTTGTGAATTTATTAATTGTTAAGTCTTTAATTTATAATGTCTTGTTCTTATCTTAATTCATTAAAAGGCACAATAATTTATATCAATTTATTTAAACGAATAATACACATAATTTATTTAGGCGAGCGTAACAACAATATCGCGAGCGCGAATCTTCTTTATTAACTGCTTTCAAAATAAAAGTTCCCTCATATTTATACGAAAACAGCTGCTCTAGAACTGCATGGATGTTGACCTCAATTGACCTGGTTTCGCCTCGAATGGACAGGCCTAATTCCGGAAGATTCGAATGGAACCAGTTTTTTATTACTTGGGGTTTATGGTCGAAAGATCTCGTATAATCTAAAACATATTAGAATCAGTCATCATATATTTTACAGTTATTTTTAGGCCAGGATATTTATCGTAACAATATCATCAAAAATATCCAAACACATAAAAAAGACAGGAATAACGTCAGCTTTCAGAACAAACAACAACTTAAGCAAATATATTAAGAACAACGAGAGCCGAAAGAAAAACTATGTACTTACAAAGTGTTGTACATAAACTTGTGGCGACTGTCCAAAAACTTACATCGGTCAAACGGGTAGAATCTTTAACAAACGGATAGCAGAACACAAAAGGGCTTTCAATAATAAAAAAACAGATTCTGCTTAGGCACTTAACCTTCCAGATCACAATCATTCTTTTAATAACCAATTTCAAATTCTTCACATTAAAAATAAAGGCCTTAAGCTATCATTATTAGAATCTATAGAAATTAACAAATTAAAAAATACAGATTTAATTCTGGACGACCAACTTGAGACAAACAGTTCTCCCCTCCTTAACTTATTTACTTGAAAACTATAAAGTGTTAGATGCGGTCATTCATTGTACTTTCTTATGTCTTCCCTAATACTTTTCCTTATTGTCTTACAAAGTTCTGTGTATTGTATTCTCTGTATGTTTCCACTTACATACTTTCATTTCCATACTTTGTTTTAGCATTATTTTGGTTTTGTCAGATAGTTTACTACGTTAATTTCTTTTGCACTATCAAGTATGATTTTTATTAATTGAGATCTGTCGATTTGGTCATGTAATCTTTCATCAATTGTCCTTTGGTAGTGACCTGGGTTTTCTTTTAAATAGTTAACATTTATACCAGATACTGTTGGTTTTATAAATAATTTTATTCTTTCTAGCTTCAGATCCAGAACAATCTTTGCTCTGATTAGTCTATGGACGCTGCCTGTTTGAAATTTATCAACAATCTGCTAATGAGATCTCCATTGTTCAGGTTGAAGAATCTACGTGTTGACATGTCGATGAAGTTGAGATTTGTGATAGCCTGTCGCCTTTTTTACCGTATATTTCAATTTTTGGGATTTTGATTAAATATCTTGATTTCCAACATATCATTAAACATCTACAGGTTTTTCCACACTATTTTGCACAGTCTGAATAATTTTTTTTCTGTAATATTAATATTAAAAATTGAATGAATATTATACTAATCAGTTTGGATTATTAAATTAGTTACTTCGTGCGTATATACAATAAACTTTTATAATTTAATAGACATGTGAATCCTGTATTTATAAATATCCATATTGGAAAAGCCTAGGGATATTTCTATAAAATCATAAAATTAATAAAAATCCATATTCGCGGATGTGTAAATTATATTTTATTGTTAAAAATCATCATATTGCATAGTTATATTGTTTAACAAAAAACGCAGCACTGATAACATATCTTTTATTAATGTATTTATACGAGAGAAAAAACAGAATTTTTAGACTTTAATAAGTATCAGGTAGTCTCATTTTATTCACTTTATATAGTTTTTATTTAGTAGGTTCGTTAAAAATACTGTATTTTACGATGGAACGACGTCATTTGACTTTGGAAGAAATGAATACGATTGTAGGTCTTTTTCAACCTCGCATCCTGCAATCTGGCATATTTGAACGACTCATCAGAAACGGCGGGCGCCATTGTGTAACAATATAACTACGCTTTGAAAGTTGGGAGCCAATGTTAAATAATAAAACTCCAACTTACTTTGAGAGCCAATTATTAAGGCTTCGTCTAGCTCAGTCTCTCAGGTGTGAGAACATATTATCTTGATGCAAATCTGAAAAATGATTTTGGCTGGGACAATTAATATTAAATATTAAATACTACAAACCGAGAACAACGATGTGTAGAGATAAGGAAGGTAATATATTGACAGAACAGCAAGAGATACTAAGTAGATGGACAGAACATTTTACGGAAATGTTTGAAGGAGATCGGAGAGAGACGAACCCTGACATACCATTAGACCAAGTAGACAACAGAGAAAAGACTCCACCAACAATAGCCGAGATTAAAGCAGCAGTAGACAAATTAAAGAACAATAAAGCACCGGGATCGGATCAAATAGCATCGGAGTTACTGAAGGAAGGAGGAGACGCACTACAAAAAACAATACATGAATTGATAACAAAGATATGGTCGAATAAACAGCTACCAACGGAGTGGAATACGGTATTATTGTACCATTACATAAAAAAGGAAATCAGTTAGAATGTGGAAACTACCGTGGAATCACGCTGCTGAATGCAGCATACAAAATAATGTCCAACGTCATTTGTGAAAGACTTAGACCACACGCTGAAAAAATAGTTGACAAATACCAAAGTGGCTTCTGTAGACAGAAATCAACAATAGACCAGATATTTGTTCTGCGACAGATCCTCGAAAAAACAAGTAACATCGACACACATCATCTCTTCATAGACTTTGAAAGCGCATATGACAATATAAACCGAGAATTCTTAATAAAAGCAATGAAAGAATTTAATATACCAACACAACTAATAGAACTGACAAAAGAATCTCTAAAAGTAGAAAGTAGAAACCGGATACAAAATGAATTAACGGAAACAATAGATGTGAAAAAGGGACTACGCTAGGGAGACGCTCTATCATGTATCTTGTTCAACATCGTACTCGAGAAAATACTGAGGGACACAACAGTCAATACAGGAGAAACAATCATTAATAAAAGCGTGCAAATACTAGCATTTGCAGATGATGTTGACATAATCGCAAGATCAAGAAGAGAAATGATAGAGGCATACCAAATAGAACGAGCTGCACAAAATAATGGTCTTAAAATCAATCAGACCAAAACAAAATTTATAAAGCACCGGGATCGGATCAAATAGCATCGGAGTTACTGAAGGAAGGAGGAGACGCACTACAAAAAACAATACATGAATTGATAACAAAGATATGGTCGAATAAACAGCTACCAACGGAGTGGAATACGGTATTATTGTACCATTACATAAAAAAGGAAATCAGTTAGAATGTGGAAACTACCGTGGAATCACGCTGCTGAATGCAGCATACAAAATAATGTCCAACGTCATTTGTGAAAGACTTAGACCACACGCTGAAAAAATAGTTGACAAATACCAAAGTGGCTTCTGTAGACAGAAATCAACAATAGACCAGATATTTGTTCTGCGACAGATCCTCGAAAAAACAAGTAACATCGACACACATCATCTCTTCATAGACTTTGAAAGCGCATATGACAATATAAACCGAGAATTCTTAATAAAAGCAATGAAAGAATTTAATATACCAACACAACTAATAGAACTGACAAAAGAATCTCTAAAAGTAGAAAGTAGAAACCGGATACAAAATGAATTAACGGAAACAATAGATGTGAAAAAGGGACTACGCTAGGGAGACGCTCTATCATGTATCTTGTTCAACATCGTACTCGAGAAAATACTGAGGGACACAACAGTCAATACAGGAGAAACAATCATTAATAAAAGCGTGCAAATACTAGCATTTGCAGATGATGTTGACATAATCGCAAGATCAAGAAGAGAAATGATAGAGGCATACCAAATAGAACGAGCTGCACAAAATAATGGTCTTAAAATCAATCAGACCAAAACAAAATTTATGCAGGTAAGTAAAAATGCAGAAATAAGGCAGCCACAAAATATAACAATAGGAGAATACAACATAGAGGGGGTAAAAAACTTTATATAGATCCCTAGTCACGTCTGATAATAACGTTACGGAGGAAGTGAAGAGGCGAATATTTATTGCAAATAAATGTTACCATGGCTTAATTAGGCAACTAAGATCAGATAACGTCGCAAGAAAAACAAAGTGCCAAATATATAAAACCCTAATAAGACCGGTACTCACATATGGCTCAGAAACCTGGTACTTACTAAAAGAGAGGAAACGTTGTTAGCCACCTTCGAAAGAAAAATCTTGAGACACATATATTAGGGCACAAAAGAAAACGGAATATGGCGAAGAAGATACAACTCTGAACTATACAAAATATACCAGGATCCGGATATTATAACATTCATTAAAATAGGACGGCTGCATTGTAGAAAGAATGGAAGAAGGCGAAATACCAAACAAAATATTCAAACAGATGTCAGTGGGAAAAATAACAAGAGGAAGATCGAAACTGAGATAATTAGAACAAATAGAAAATGATATAACAACCTTAAAAATAAAAAACTGGAGAAAAAAAGCACGAAACAGATCAGAATGGGGAAGAATCCTGGAACAGGCCAAGACCCAAAAAGGGTTGTCGAGCCAGTGATGATGGTGATGATTAAATACTAGGACATTTAATATTAAATAAAATCAAATTATGCCTCTAGCTTTAAATCAATTTGAAATTGATACTTGGCTCTATTGGCTTTGTGCAGGTGACTGTATAGTAGGCATCAGATGTTGGTTTGGATGGATTGTAATTAGTGTGTTTGTTGACAATTTTTTGAAAGTACATAGCTGATGGTAAGTATAATTAAATTAATATAATTATTATTAAAATAAATTAGTTAAACTGATTTAAATAATGATCCTACATGCATAGACAGAGGATTAATAAAGTCAAAAATAAGATTTGGTTTTGAGAATAGGGTATATATAAAAAGGACATAAAAAAATATTATAAAAAGGCACTGGATATTGGTGAAATATTTAATATAAGGAATTATCAACTTAACCCAGGAAAGTTTTAATGATATAAAATGAATTTTGAAGTTAAACATGTTTTTTATTAATAAACAATATGCATAAAACATTCCCTTCCATTCAAGTCAAAACTGACATGACAGAAGTCAAGATTGGCCAACTGACAAATATATTTTGTCGCTTGAAATATTTTAGATATGTATATATGTCTATGATGATTGCCGACCTCCGCGCGGAGATGGCACTTGAAGAAGATGGCATAAAATAGACTGAAATATGAATGATAAAAAGGAATATAAGAGAACCATTAAAATGGAAAAAAAAGATTAAATAGGTATTTAGTTGATAGAAGAGTTGAGCGCCAACTATTTTTAGATTAAACATATTAAAATAAAAGAGAAAGTTAATAATTAAATAAAATTAAAAGAAATTAAAATACAATAATCATTTAAAGAAAAATAACAAACATGTACCGTATATAACGTTACAACATAGCTGAGTACATGGGAGTTTCCCAAAGTGTTTTTATTCGATTATGGCGTTGCTTTAGAGGTACTGGAATTCTATTAAGTAACTACATTTTAAGATACTGTAACAAATCGTTCGCCCGAAATTAATATTTATAGTCGAAGACCGTGTAGATGCTCACCATTGTTCTTTCTGGTTTAGTGAATTTTCTTTCATTCTCACCCAGACCGATTTGGGTAGCATACATATACAACATTTAACTCTTCTTTATCAATATAAATTTTACTATTATTGTATTACTTATTTGTACTGTCCTTTGTTTAAGCGCATCTACCAACTCCATACTTTTACCTGGAAGACTTCCAAGATTCCAAGACCCTATCCTGATTTTTCTATACAGTCCAGGATTCGTACTGTAAGGACTGCTCTATAAGTCAATGTATTGTTCTCCGATCTCGCCGCTAGGAGGCACGTGCTTTATATGGGATACAATATAATAATAAATGAAATAAAACACAAGTAATCTAAATAAATTAATGGTTATAACCAAAGAATAGATGGAGTGAGAAGGAGAGGCAGACCCAGAGCACGATTTAAGGATCAGGTGGAGGAAGACTTAAGAATGTTGGGAGTACGAAACTGGAAAGCCAATGCGAAGAATAGGAGAGAATGGAGACTTATCCTTGAGCAGGCCAAGACCCACCATGGGTTGTGGTGCCAATGATGATGATGAATGGAAATAAATATCAGAGAAAAATATTTGCAAAAGTATCCTCATACCAATATTTAGGAAGTATAATAAAAAATAAGTAGGAAATAGATACAAATATAACCCAGAGGAGAGAAATCGATAATATTATATTTTACTTTACACATAGTCCAGGATATGACGGTTTTCTGCTCAGAATACTTTTATATGGAATTTGCTTGAAATTTTGACAGTAGGTAGAAAATAGCTTACAAGATCAAAAGCTATCCTATGCTTATATGCGCTTTTTCTCTGGAGGGGTTACCACCCCACCTCGGGGGTGAAAAAAGTTTAGTAATCGCTAAAATAGTGAATTTGAAGACAAAAATAGAGTTTTTTCGAAAAGTCAATAGGAGTTATTCGTGACTGAAAGTTCACAAATGACTTGTGAAAAAAGCATGTTCTTATCATGTTCCAGTCCTTTTAGCGCAAACTTTTTTAAAACAAACGGCTTGAAAAAAATTAAAATACACCCTGTTTTAATTTATTTTAGAAGCTACAAAGTGATGTATAATAATTTTTTTAAGCTCTTCCTTTCAAAAAGAGTTGCGCAGAAAGGGCTTACAGATGCTGCTACACTCATGCGAATACAATCTTTAGACAATAGATTTTGCAGGAACATACAGCATTCGACTATTATTATATAGATAGACAAAAAAAGCGAAAATTGACCCTTTTTTGTTCATAACTTATTAATATACATATATTAATATTTTGTTCATGTCCAAAAAATCGACTGCAGATAACATATAGGTTTTTGTTATAAAGGTCCGTACTACTGAAAGCAACTGTCGTTTGCCTGGCCAGGTCAGTGTCACAAACAGGGTAATTTTTTGCTTATTTCCATGGCCTACTATTTTCTTATGATATTTTAATATTATTAACTATTTTTATTGGGAATTAATCACAATTTCATTTTAAAATACATTTGTTTTGACGTTTTGATTTCCAGTGTGGAAATCGTTCTTAAAATACAAAATTAAACAAATGATTTTGTTTTGTTACTTAAAAAAAGTTTCGATTTTCCTAAACATGTCTTACCATTTTTTCCTGACATCTGTGAATAACACATGGCGGCACCACACTTCGATATGTGTTATTCGTTATGCGCCATATTCGGCCGTATAAGACGAAGTGTAAAGGGTACATTTGCAATTATTTGCTTATTCGCACGCATAAGCAAATATCCGAATAGCAAATATGCCTATCCGTCTACTTGTTGGTTGTTTGACACACTTCAAAGGACACAAAGAAGCCGAATGCACTCCGAATGTATGTGTCGACTGCCCACACTTCGGTAGCACCGGTGGTTGTCTCGCTATTTATCTTAACCTAACTTTATTGTAATTCTCGTTATTCTTGAATCATTAATTCCACAAAATTGTGTGAATATATACAACTATCGTACCTATTAAGCTTAAATTTGTGGTGTACCTACTGTGTAATGGAGTGGACAAATGAAAAGTTAATGAGATTTCTGGATTTATACATGACACAAGTATTGGTAAACTGCAATTAAGTAAAAATAAGTTGTAGCGACCGTCAATACGCCCAAATCCATTTTGGTTCTGCCAAACACGCATGATGCAAATATTTGGCATGTTTGGCCCGTCGTCACAAGTGTGGAGTAGCGTATTGGCTATTTCCTGACGAGTAACAAATATTTGGGCGATTACAGCGAAGCTGCATAACAAATAACGCATAGCAAAGTGTGGTGCCGGCATAAAAACATACAACTATAGCCATTTGTTTTGTTTTTAATATGGTGAACTTACTTAGTACAAGGTGTTCATAAAATGTGCCATACTGCTTCTAAGTACCGTATTGTTGAAAATTTATGTATGCATTGCTAATTTATTAATAATTAGCATTAAATTACCAGATCTCAGAAGACTTTTTAACATTCATTAAAAATAATGTGATGCAAAATGTTCTTTTCGTAAAAAGCCATTGTCCAATTATTTTTTATATAGTACCTATAAGTACCTATATAGTACCTATAAGTTAAGTAAAAAGATAAAAAAGCGAAAAGGAACTAATTTATCTTTTGAAATAGGTGTAGTATAAATAAATTTTACTCGCAATAAATATTTACTATTCTAACTTAATTGGATACTGCCTCATTGGTTTTTTCTAGAGAACGACTGTAGTTAAAATATAAATATGTAGTATGTAATTTAACTGAGTAAAATTGAAAAAATGTGTCTTATGTAAATTACGTTGCTGGACTTAATAGATAAATAAAAATTGTTCAAAATTAAAATAAGAGGAAACATTTTTTCTTATTTTGGATAAACTCGTTATTTACGCTCAATATGTACCGTGCGATTTCTACCAAACCGTACCAAAACGTTTAAATATCTTAATATCCAAATATGCTGATTTTATATTCATAGGAAAACTCCTAATACTAGTATCTCCTTAGTTGGCACAGATAAAGAAAAGGTCGGACACACCGATTTTAAATTTAACACAACAATATCAAATTTTTAGCAATAATTCAAATAGCAAATCGATATTTTCAAATAATATAGGATGGGGGCCGAAATAGTAAAAAGTAAAACGACACACAACTTTGTAACTCAAGTTGATCCTTATGCTCGTTAATGGCTTGATCACACGTAACGAGTACAGTGGCGAGACAGTAAACTGTTACTAGGCTGAGACAGTGTTGAGGGCGAGAGACTGTTTATACGTATTTGACACTTTTTGAATTTCAGCTTCAGTTTCAAATGTTACAAGATTAACTTCAATAATGCAAATGCAAGATACTGTAATGAGGAAAGCCATACTGACAAGGATTAAACTACAAGTAGCAGTAACCTATTTGGCAACTGGGCTTAGCTATCGTTCTCTACAAGCTTGTTTCGGATTTCTAGTTCTTTAATATCATTACTTATACCAGAAGTAATAGACGCAATATCTGTTTATTTGGAGACATTTATTTTTGAGTTTTTGAGATACTTATTATTTAAGATATGAGATATTTAACAGGTCTTTACAACTGAGGGAATAGAGGAACAACATCCACTTCAAAATTTTTATATAAATTCACTTATGGTCATATCAACAATATTGGTAGTACCGGTCGCGAGTGATGTGAGTTCTGAAGTAGATGTTTGAGGGTCATTAAAAGGGTATATTGCCATTTATTGGTGAACTAGATGTATATTCATCAAAATTTGTAGTAGCGCTATTTAAAACAGAAGGTGATGGTACCGGACTACTGAAATTTGCGATAAATGAAAGGAATCCAGTCCTTTCCCAATAGTCGTTTATCCCAAACTCGGTCAGATCGCTCTGAATTTTGGCCTGGGCTGGCAAAGCATTCTCCATCGAAAAAGTTTTGAGTTGCATTGCCACACTTTTTCCGAACATGTCAAATGGCGTTTCCTCTACAGAGTTAACCTTTTCATGTTGGATTTTCAAATCTGATATAGCTTTCACTTCATCCCTCGCGGAGGAGTTTCAGTCTTGTTATTGATTGGTGGAGTAGTTGTGGCCGTGGTACTCGTATCTTTGACTTTACTCACTAATTGTTGACTGGCGATAATTTGGGAATCTAAAGTAGAGCCAATCTGTTCAGTATCATCATTTTCGTTGGCTGGCTGATTCGTCTATAACAAATTAAAATTATTGTTTCAGGTGCCAGAGAATACTGAAGAAAGGGAAAAAAGAATATAGTCTTAAAACTAGGTGAAATTTTACTGGTTCCTACCGTGCTATTGATGGCAAACATGTATTAATTCAAGTACTTCCCAATTGTGGGAGTGAAATTTTTAATTACAAAGGCTCGAACAGCTTTGTTCTGATGGTTGTTGTTGATCATGACTATTGCTTTCGCTATGTGAATATTGGTGCGAATGGAAGAAACTCTGATGGTGGCATTTTTATAAAAAGCTCTTTACGTACCAAATTAGATAATGATATGTTACCAAACGGTGGCTATTTGTAACATACAGTGGAACGAATTTTAGAAAAATACAGAAAATTTTCAATTTTAGATGGTTTAGAGTACATAGAATGTTGAAAATGGGTTCGGCATATTTACAAGTAGGTTCAGAATTTTTCAAAAACCCATACCAACTGAAGTAAAAACAACCGATAAAATAGTTCGAATTACTTTCCGAAAGGCTGCGTTGACAAAAAAGACATTGATCTTCTTCTTCTTTTGGCATCATAACCCTGGATGGGTCTTTGCCTGTCTGGCCATGTCCTTCCATTCAGATCTCTCTTGGTCCCTTCTCCTGCATTGTCTTATATTCATGGTTTGCAGGTCGTCTTCCACGTCATCCAACCATCTCGCCCTGGGCCTTCCTTTTTTCCGCCTTCCTAACGGCTTCCACTGTAACATCTTCTTTGTCGTTTTCGTGTCTTCTTGTCGCTGAACATATCCCAGCCATGACAGTCTTTAACTGTTCACAAATCTTACAATGTCATACCCTTCATTCAGTTTATTAACCTCGTCGTTTCTCCTGATTCTCCATGTGCCGTCTTCCTCTTGCACCGGGCCATATGCTTTTCTCAGTATCTTTCTCTCGAATGTCCTGAGTTGGGCACAGACCAACTCAAGTCGTTTTAACTGACAAGTACCACGCGTTTAAAATCGAGCAGGGAGACATGTAGTCCCTAAAGTAATTTAAAAGTTTATCCAGTGTCATCGACCTAGAGTCACAACATAAACAAAATGTAACATTCGGAATGATGTAAACCCATATTATAGGAGGTCACACATTTAACTTTATTGTTAGCTACAATTACATAAGGCACTGAGGATGATCTGTTCAGATCGAAAACGTTATGCCAGTATTTAAATTTTTGACGACACTTTTTATAAAGTTTTAACTATATGTTTTATATCACAATACAAGTGTGAAGTGTTTTAACTTCTGTGTTTTTTTAAACGATGGTATACAGCCAACTACGGAGTTTTTCCCATTAATTTTATAAAAAAATAATAATAATATTAATTAAAATTAATAGTAAAGGTCAAATAAAATAAAATGATATTTATAAACTATTTATAGGCGAGCGGCGAACCTCCCAAAAAGTGCTTTACTTTGCGATAAACCCACAACTCGCTGGCAACTAGGGAAATTTGGTACTAAATTATTCGTAATAAAAATCTGCACAACTTTTTTAAGTAAATTTTTTAAATTAGGGTGGGAAACATGTAAATAAACAAGAAAAAAGCAAAAAATTTTGATGTTACGATTGTAATAAAATTTTATATTTTACTAGAGATCTCTCGGCTCGGTTTAAAATATTTCGTTTCCTATTTTTGACATGATATGGTATGGACATGTTTGCAAAACTCTTAATGTCTTAACTCTTAATTCTGATTATAAACAAAATGGGGATTTTTTTGAAAAAATAGTATTTTACTCATCGGATATTATTTTTTCTGATTAAATATCCCTTTTTAACCAGTTCTACGTTAAAATTTAATAGGTAAAGAAGTTTTTGGAAAATTTCAGGTTATTTAAATTGAATGGACGAAAAGTAATGGCAATTTTGCAATTTTTATCCGACACGCAAATAGCGCTCAACTTTTATTAATATACGTGTAAAGTACGCACAGAAAATGATTTTCATCTTGGAACACTTTGGTATAAATTTGTTTATAAGTTCGATAGTTTGAAAATGTTTATTAGTAATATATTTGATAAGAGATCATTAATAAAATTTTATTATTAATTATCTTCGGCGAATAACGTGCTTGAAGTAATTTTTGAAATAGTTTAATTGATCAATAATAGATAATAGTTTACTTTATTGCTACAATACTATATTAATATCACAACAAAATAATTAAAAGAAATTATATTACGTAATACTTAAAAAGCAATATTATTATTCTTCTAAGAATCGTTTATATTTTCTTCTTAAACGTGACTTCTATTACATAACCGTTTTGACCGTTTTGAAGTATAATTTTCCTCGTCTCGACAGATTTGCTCGAACAATTTGGATTTAGGTTCCTCCTACCCTCTACTTTACTTTTGGACTTATGCCCAACGTTGCTTTTAATTGGGGAGTGAAAGCCGTCCCTTCTCAGGGGTGAAAAAACATACCATCAAAATTAAGTCCGGAAATGGATAATCTGACTAATTCTAAGCAACTTTTGTGTTTTTTCACAAAGTCAATACTTTTTGAATTATTTGAGTGAAAATGTTCATTTTTCAAAATAAAAACTACGTTTTCAGATGTAAATATTTAAAAAATCTTTATTTTTGTTTTTTTTTTAAATAGTTTCTAGCATCAAAAATAAGCTAGTTACTCTTAAAATAAATAAAGTTGGTCCCTTTTTTTTTGGTAAAAACATCGTGAAAATCACCCCCTTGTTAAAGTGCTAATTTTTGAAAAAAAAAATTGGTTTAAAAGTAAAAGAAACGTTTTTGAAATTTTGAAAAAAAAAGCTTTTTTTAATAATATAATAAACTTAAAAATTATTAGTAATACGCAAAATTTTGAGTAAAAAAAGAAGAGTAAAAAACTCTAGGTTTTGCTTTTCTGAACATTTTGGTTTTTTTGTTTTTCTGTTAGACAAAAATTGGCTACGATATGGCTATTCAAAGTTGGCATACACTCGTGATTAGTGACTCGTTCAAACTATAGCCCTTTCAAAAATAGGGTTTAAAAAAATTTCAATGATTTTCTTGAACTTGCCTCTCCCTTAAGTCTTTATCGATTCCTTCTCTCTAACTTAATCTCGGTCTACCTTGCTTTCTTCTTAAATGCCGTGTCCAGTTCAATATTTTCTTTGGTATTCTGTGTTCATCCATTCTTTGGACGTGTTCATACCATCTTAGTAGATTTATTCTGATGTCCTCTATTACATCGTGCTTAACACCCATAATTTTTCGTATTAGTTCGTTTCTAACTCTGACTAATCTTGATTTTCCAGCCGCTCTTCTCCAGAAGTTCATTTATTTTGCTTCTAGCCTTTAAGTTTTTGTCTTTCAGTGGTCATACCTCACTTCCATATGTAACAATGCTTTTTATAATGCTGTTGTAGATTTTGTGTTTGTTTTCTTTGGAGATTATTTTATCCCACAGTACACTGTTTAATTGCCTAATGACTTGTCTTCCTTGGATTTTTCTATGTTTAATTTCTTCGTCTAATTTGCCATCGTTGGTTATTTGCATGCCTAAATATTTGTATTTTTGACAGTGATTTATTTCTCGCTGTATTTCTTCCAAGATTAGATTTTGTTGAATTCCCCCAATACACATGTATTCAGTTTTCTTAAAATTTACTTGTAGCCGCCTTAGTTCGTATTCTTCGATAAGTTTACGGGTCATATATTCGAGGCCTTCATAGTTTTGGGCCATCACTATCTGGTCGTCTGCAAAACTCAATGTGTACAATATTGCGTCGTTTAGAGGAATTCCCATGTTTCTGAATTTTCTTTTCCACGTCTTCATCGCTTGCTCCGAGTAGATCTTAAACAAAGTAGGAGACACGCAGCATACACTAATATTTGTTTTCTCGAGAGCTTCCCAAAGTTTTTGTTGTGGCACACTATCATAAGCTTTTTTAAAGTCCACGTAGAGTGGATGTATTAGTTGATTTCGTGCTACTTTTTCGATTAGCTGGGTAACAGTAAACAGGTAGTCAATAGTTAATCTACCTGCTCTAAAGCCGGCCTGGTTTTCGGCCTCCATATCACAGAATTCATCTTCCATTTTCTTTTTGAAGAGTTCCCCGTAAACTCTCAAGATGGTGCTAAGGACTGCGATTCCTCGATAATTGTCACATACATCTTTACTTCCCGTCTTATGTATTGTCGTGATAAACGATGTCCTCCACTCTTCCGGTATACTCTCTCCGTTAATACAGTTTTGGTAAAGTAGTGGTTTTTATAAGGGTACAAAGTATGTGGTAAATATTTAAAACTGTAGAAAATCTAAATTTAATGTCACTTTATAATTAAATAGGCCATTTAATTCCAAATTGCCTCAATTTACAATTATATGATTATTTTCTAATAGTTTTCACACCTAAAAAATAAAAAGCAACCAAGGACACAAGTCCAATTTTCAAGTGAAGGGTAAGTATAACCTAAATCCAAATTCCCATGCCAATCTGTGGAGACAGGGAGTTCAATGACATTGTTTTAATTCTAACTAATCTAGGGGGTGAGATTTACGGGTAAAACTGTGATAGAATCTTAAATTATGTTGTTTAATGTTAACCGACATCCATTCACTTTATTAAAAGATGATTTGACATAATTATTCGCTTTAATTTACAATTATACGTTTTTTTAATAGGGGTAGTTTTCGCCCCTAAAAATTAAAAAGCTGCCAACGAAACAAGTTCAGAAGTGAAGTGGAGGTTAAGTGGAACCTACAAATATTCATGCAGTTCGGTGATCACACGGAAAATTAGACGGTATCGCCGTATTTCACGTTCATTTACTGGACTATCGTCCGTTAAATATATGAAAGTCAAAGTTAACTTAAAGCTGTTGGTGATGCTTAAATCTACTTCATTGTTACTTAGGTACTATAGATATTTCTGGTTTATCGTCCTAAGTTAGACACAGTATTGGTTGACATATTATTTTTACAAGAAGTGCAAACACCTCATCTCTGTTTTCACTTTTTGTTTTGAACACTTTACAACTTGATTTTTGAAATACCTAGTTTTTTTATATCTTTTGGTTGGATAAATAAAAGAATTCTAATTATGTTTTTTATTGTTTTAGGTAAGTTCGGAAACCATTTAGTTTTCTCAAATGTAAGTATAAAAATCGTAGGATAAAACTGTTTTTGTCTCTAACATCACTGATATTGTTTTAGAATATGTTATAAAAATTTGGCTTCAGGACTTCATTAATCTTATACTATTTTATTTGTAACGAGTGTTTATTAATAAGATGAGGTCTTAAATAAAATTCTACATAATGCAGTAGCAAACTGCACTAGCGAGAATCGTGCTAAAGAAAGAAGACATATTGATTTTGACTAAAAACTCGAAACATACACGTCTTTCACATGTATGCTCGCGCATTATTTACACCTTATTTACACTTCATTTGAGATATTACTGTTGTTTTATTTCAGTCTGAACTCTCTTAAGTCATGTAATTTGCGTATGTGTTTTTGGTCCATTCTTTATCTTATATCTAATTATTTGCATTTTTAAAATTTAACTTACTTCAAATGGCTGATGGAGTAGATCAAGGTAAAGCAATGTTAAGTTAAAAAGATGGTGTTTAACACAACAAAAACCAAAAATTAGCAAATATTACTTTCATATAGATGTAAAAGTAATAGTAAATGCCAGTAATAATTTCTAGAATGCAAGAACATTGTAATTATTGTGACTATCTATAATTAGATATAAATAGGTAGACAAATTCCGTACAGCTTTTCAGATATAAAGAGAAGTGGTTTAAAAATTTCCGAGTAGATAGTGGTCTGAGTGTACAGCTAAAATTACTTTAATAATATATCACAGTGAGATACTTAGTTCATTGATTCTTCTTCTGCTTAAACTGCCGTCTCCCTACGGAGGTTGGCAATCATAATGACTATTTTTATTTTTGAACGTGCTGCTTTAAGCAAATCAATCGATCTGACTTGATACCAATCACGTAGATTATTCGACAAAGAATTCTGCTTTTGACCAACAGATCTTACTTGAGTCTTTTCCTGTATTATGAGTATCAAATTTTCATATTTTGCTCCCCCTCGTCACATAGCCTAGGTATTACAGTTTTCTTGTTTGTATGTTCTTTCTTTACCAACCTTCTCAACAAAGCTTCGATTCCTTTTAGAATTCATTTTTTTAACGTCCAAGTTTCAGCTCCACATAATAATATTAAAAATATAAAACATTTAATGGTATGTAGTCTCTGATTTCCAAATTAAGATTTCTGCACGTTAGGAGCGGCTTCAATCGCATAAATGCTGATGTAGCAATCTCTATTTGCCTGTTTATTTCTGCAGTATGATCATTGGTTTTATCGATCAAAGTTCTAAATTACTGATATTTTTCTACTTGTTCTATCACGTTACCATTTATTGTCAATAGATGGTGTATATTTTGTGGTCTTGTAATCACCATATAATTTCGTTTTTTTAGCGTTAGTAATTCTTATTTCAAGACTATCCATACTTAAGCTTTTGATTAGATGTTGAGGTCTTCTATGCTCGTTATAATGATCATAGTGTCATCTGCAAATCTTAAGTTGTTAATTAATTTTCTGTTTACGGTAACTCTCACTTTTATATTATTGAGCGTGTTTTTGAAAGTTTCTTCAAAATATAAGTTAAACAAAAGTGGCGATAAAACGCATGCCTGTCTAACTCCTCTACAGATCTTCTTTTCTTCTGACTGTTGTTTATCAATTAGAACTATAGAACTTTGGTTCCAGTATAATATTTAGATTATATTTTATAGTTATGATTTTACTGTCAATGTGATTATTCGTAAGGATTGATATTAGTTTTTCATGCCCTACTCTATCAAAAGATTTTCAAAAGGAGTCACCAAAGCACAAGTGTAGATCAACGTTTACATTACGACATCACTGAATCAGTATGTTGATGGCAAATAGTCCTTCTCGAGTACCCATTCAATTTCGAAACCCGAACTGCGTCTGACTAATCTAACTTCTAACTTTTAATGTTGACTTCAGCCACTCTTGCGGTATTATTCTCGTATCGTAGACCATGTTGAACAAATCTGCCAATACTTCCAAGTTATCCTCTTGCACTAGTTTTAACAGGTCTATAGGTATTTCGTCCATTCCAGCTGCTTTATCTTTAGAAATTTGATAGCATATTTTATTTCATCTATAGTGATCTTCTATCTCTCTAAAGGATTTATCTCTTGTATCTTCTGCATTTCGCCTCTTTCATCTTGGAAAAGTTCTTTACCGTACTCCTCCCATCTTCTTAATTTCTTGGTTAAATCTAATAGCAGTACTCCTTTTTTGTCTTTTATTTGTACTTGTTGAATTTTGACCCAATCCGGTCACTTCTCTTTTTTTGGGCATATTTTTCATATGGTATTTTGGTTCTAGTTCTTCTATCTCTTTACATTTTTTTCATCAAATACAATACATTTCTTTAGCTATTTTGATTTTTTCTGTCAGTATTTCTTCTGTCATCCATTGTTTTTTACGTTCTGCCCAGTGTTGTGTCAAACTTTCTTGAGCTGGTTTCAGTAATATGATTTTTATATTATTCAACTTTTTAATTTTATTTTCTCGACAGTATTAGCAACTACCAAATCCTTTTCTTGCCAGAACTCTATGAGCCTTTCTCCCCTCTCTATTCTAGTCCCTAAGCGGAACTGTCCTACTATAAAACATAAAACATAACGACGGTAAGTATTAGATTTTTGTTTCGATACAGAGCAACGGCAAGCCGCTTATACGTATTTCGACCTCTTTAGGTCTCATCAGAGCGGTCGGTATACGCCTAGGGCAGTGGCATATACCGCTCTGATGAGACCTAAAGAGGTCGAAATACGTATAAGCGGTTTGCCGTTGCCCTGTATCGAAACAAAAATCTAATACCGTCATTATGTTTTATTTCTTTACTCTGTTTGGAGTACCAGAAACTGAATTCACTACGAATTTTGACCATGATGAACGGCAGGTGGAATGCATATTTTAGATTCCCTTGCCGAGTAATTCATCAAGCTGTTTGCTTTGCAAGTTGTAGAAGACACAGTGGTAAAAATTTGAATTCAGTTTCGCCAGGTAGGAAATCGTATGATTTCTTTTGTTGTCCTAATATATTTTTAACTATACTTGCTCCAGTTTTTGCATTAAAGTCTCCTAAAATGTACGTAATATCTCTAAGCTTTGTTAACCAGTGTATTGTGAATAAAATTTTGAATAAAATTCTGAATAAAACTTTTCGATCTCATTTTCGGTCTTTCAACTGTAAGAGCGTAGACTTAAATCATATTAATATTGCAGTAACGTGCTTGAATTTTTAGTTCTACTATTCTTTCTGAAATTTGAACCACATCTAGTACTGATTTTATAATTGTGTTGCATATGATCAACGCGACTCTGTATCGATCATCAGTTTTGTCTCTTCCAGTGTAATACATAATACATATTGTTATTTATCGATATCTCTCCATTTCCTGACCGTTGTACATCACTAACACTAAATACAACGTAATTTGATAGCGATATCTAGTTTTCCAGGCTGATACATACTTTTTACATTCCAGGTAGCTAGTTTTATCTGGGTGGGTTGAGTAATTTTTGTGATTAAAGGTTTCGCATGATGAATTGAAAGGAAAAAATATATGGCGCAATAGTACAATTTGCCAAACCTTCCGTGTATTAATCGGTATCGATAGAGTCTTACAACGTTATTCTGCATAACCCTGCGTCGTCAAACACTCAGGCTGATACAAATTCATACACAGAACGATCGGTAAATATCTTTTGCTTCTTTGACACTTCAAGTGGACAGCTACACAAATGCTATCTAATCTGATGGCCCTAAACGAAAACAATTTAATAATGTCGTTTTCTGTCTTTTGGGCTATACGAAATTCAGTAAAAGCTATGCTATCGCTTTGATGAATTAAAAGGCAAAAAAATCGCGCAATTCGTCAAACCTTCTGTGGAAGGTTTAACGAATTGTGCTGCAGTTTGAACGGTGAGATGATTGTCAATAGTAATAGTTTTATGCCTATATCGTCACGTCATAGTGTCATCGTAGTCATGTGCCTAAAATCGTTATTATAGACTTATACAGCAATGTTGAGCAATAGTTGAAGAGGGATAGATAAAGTGCAAAATGTCGAGTGTGTTTTTAAGTATAATTCCAATTAAACGTAAAGCCAAATTATATAAAACCTCAGAAACATGATGAATAGCCATGTTACATAAATTAAAAATATTTAGATGGATAAGAATATTGTCTCAAAACTTCAACAGTTAAAGAAATAGCTTATAAAGCTTATCTTTAATTCCATATGTGGTGATTTATTGTAATAAGAAAAATATAGGCGCAACCTAGACATTTAGGATTATGTTTTGTCATTTTGTTCAAGTGCAATATCGTGTTTTACTGCCACGAGTGAATAATAACCTCGTACTTGTTTTTACTCTGATATGATAACAATCTTCTTAAAATACAGAAGGTCATAACCGATAACGGTAATAATAAATTGATAAAACTAAAAGTGCATTTTGCAACGTACAAATCACCAAAAGTTTATTTCGAAAACTCCTAGAAAAAGAGAGATGTTTTAATTACAGCTACGCTGATAAAATGTGTAGATGACCAGCTGACGCTTTAGATCGCCGAAATATTTGTAATTAATGATCTACAGAACATGAACTAGCCGAACAATCCACCAATTTGACTGTATGGATCCACTCCTAATGCCAAAAAATAAAAAAAAAACAATTCAGCAGAAAACCAAATTATAAGTTGATATAACAGACACATCTCACAAAAGAAAAAAACGAAACCACCTAAATGAGGAACTTAAATATATAGAAAACTTCAACAGAGAGAAAGAATTCAGAGCATTCTATAAGACAGTTAACATCAACAGAAAAAAAAAAATTCAAGGCAACCACAAGACAATGCAGAAGTCAGAATCGCGACGTATTAACAACAAGGAAAGATGTATTGAATAGATGGGTGGAATACTTTAACCAGGCACTTAATGTAGAGAAAGAAGAAAAAAACCTAGAAGAGGAACCACCAACAATTCTTGAAGCTAAAGATGCAATTAAAAGGCTAGCCAGAAACAAATCACCCGGAATAGATCATCTTCCAGCTGAACTATATAAAGAAGGTGGCCATGATACCATAATGGCATTATAGCAGCTTATAAAAGAAACATGGACACACAAATCTCTCCCCAATGATTGGAATATTGGAATACTTTGCACCATACACAAAAAAGGATATATCTTTGAATGCTCTAACCACAGAGGAATTTTATGCTTCCAAATGCAGCGTATAAAATATTTTCCACAGTACTATGTCACCGTATGGCACCATAATATGCAGAACGGCTAGTAGGAAAATACCAGGCTGGTTTTAGAGGTGGTAAATCAACAATTCGTCAGATTGCAACCCTGAAACAAATTTTGAAAAAGCTCTGGAATATGGCAATGATACTCATCACATATTTAAAGACTACCAAATAGGTAGGAATACCCAATCAGGATTTATAGCAATCAAAAAGGTAGGAATACCAAATCAGTTGGTAAATTTAACAAAACTAACTCTTGAAAAAGTTGAAGGTAGAGTACGAATTCAGGGGGAACCGCCTGAACCTTTAAAAACCAGTAACGGGCTGCACCAGAGAGACCTTCTCTCCTGTATACTGTTCAATTTGGCTCTGGAAAAAGTAATACGTATGTCACAAATCACAACCACTGGTTCAATATATAATAAATCAGTGCAAATCCTAGCCTATGCTTATCATATCAATATTGTTGAGAGAACGGAAAACGCTGTACGAGAGGCGTATGTAGTGTTACGATAAATTCTGACCCAAAACCGTAAATATATTTATTACTAATATTTTCATTCATTCACGTATTTTTTAGGTAATGCCTACCTGACACACGATGGGTCCCCCTTTGTAATAAAAACAACAATTCGAACCTTCTGGAGACAAGCCGATTTAACCATACCGGTTCTGAGAACAATTCGCCGCTCTGTCTAGTAGGCCGTAGACGTTTCCAGTCTAACAGTAGTGAATATATAACAGGACTTTTTGGAGAATAGAAAACAGTTAATTCTGAAGACGCGCCCGCGATAAAATGTTACGTTCGCTTTTTAATAAATTATGTATATTTAGTGATAAATAAATTAATATCAGTTATTGTGCTTTTTAATGAATTAAGATAAGAACAAGACATTATAAATTAAATAGACATTGAAATAAAATCATCACAGTGGTGTCGAAGTGAGATCGAACATAAATTAGACTTATAATAATAATACAAGTGAATATAAGATAAATTGTGAAAATGGCTACGATTTATGAGCTGACAGTGACTAATTTAAGAAGACATCTTGAAGACAGAGAATTAGCTTCTACCGGAAAAAAGGCTGAGTTAGTCCAACGACTAAAGAACGCTTTGCTAGAAGAAGGACTAGATCCAGAGACCTATATATTTGAAGATGCTGTCCTCTCGTCGATTTCGAAAGTTTCCGGCGACATCGCATCATTGGAGAACAAAGTTTCTGACGATATTTCGAAAGTTTCTTCTGATGTAGCCAAAGTTTCTGGTGATGTAGCCAAAGTTTCCGGCGACATCGCTTCGTTGGAAGACAAAGTTTCTAACGAGATTTCTTCGCTGGAAAGCAAAGTCTCTGCTAACATCTCTTCGGAAATCTCTAAAGTCACTTCTGAGATGTCTGCCCTCGACGATAGAATATCTTCGTTAAAAAATCAAGTTGCTGCCGATATGTTGGCCTTCGAAGAAAAGATGAAAGAAATGGAAAGGAAGATGGAGGAAACAGGGACAGCAGAGAGAGGTATCCGATTACAGTGGAGATAAAAGAAGACGAGACGAAATGTAAGTTGGAGACACGGCCGAAATTTGAAGGAAGTGGAGGTTCTATTCATGTTAAAGTCCCAACTTTCGATGGAAAATCGTCATGGAACAACTACATGAAACAGTTCGAATCAGCCGCAAGAGCAAATGGATGGTCTGAAAAAGAAAAGGCGGTAAACCTGACTATCGCTCTTCGAGGAGATGCCTTAGATGTGCTTCAGACCATAGCCGTAGAGGAGACCGATGATTTCGAACAACTGAAGAAGAGGTTAAATATGCGATATGGCCACGAACATTTGGAGCATGTATATCAGTCGCAGCTTAAAAATCGTAGACAGAAGAAAGATGAGGCTCTTCAAGAATATGAGGTAGATATTGCCAGATTAGTACGATATGCTTATCCAACAGCTCCCGAAGACATGATGGAAAAATTGGCAGTTCAAACGTTTATTGATGGTCTTCGTGATCATGAAATGCAGAGAACACTGCGATTAGCTCGTCACAAAACGCTGGTTGATGTCTTATCCGCCGCCCTCGAATACGAGTCAGCTACGCAGGCCTCTGGCGGGTACAGTAAAGTTAGAACTGTAAAAGAGGAAGGAGATGAAGATAAACTTGACCAGCTCGTTAATATGATAAAAAGCATGACATACAAGAAAACGAAGACCATCAGATGCTGGAATTGTGGCGAAATAGGACACGTACGAAGCTCCTGTAAGCACCCTAGGTACGACGCAAATCAAGAAACTCACCATCAGGAAAACTAGAACGGGTCAGCCTTAGGGGGGCAGCTTCGACCCAGAACTTTTCCAAAGACCCTCTCATACTAATAGCTTCTTTGAAATGTCGTGAAGATAGTGTATATGCAGATGGAGAAATAAATGGTAAAAGACATACGTTGTTGGTGGATACCGGAGCGACCAGAACCATTATACGCCCAACAGTTATAAACAGCCGTAAGAAACTATTACCAACGAGGTTGCGACTTCGGACCGCTACAGGTGAAAATGCCAACATTCATGGAGAAATCCAGGTACAATTGGGAGTTGGAGCAGAAAAGTTCGTCCATACTGTTATAGTTGCTGACATCGAAGAGGATGTTATATTAGGAATGGACGTAATGAATATGCATGGATTCCAATTGGATTTTAAGAATAAGGTAATCAAAGTTGGCAACGAGGAGGTATTTCTTCATCCACATAATGACAACACCGTGCAAGCAGCCATTACAGAAGATACAGTCGTGCCTGCGAGAAGCGAAACGATCATAGTAGCGCGACTACAGGGAATTGTAGACGAAGGGACACCAGTTATGATGGAGCCTTGGAACCACGACGATGAGGTTGGCCGTGGAATCATAATTGGAAAGGAATTGGTGACTTCGGCTAAAGAAATTCCTGTGAGACTTATCAATGTCAACGACTACCCAGTGACCATAAAGAAAGAGACAAAAGTAGGAACTTGTGTACCTGTGACATCGATAATCCGTCAGGCGACAACATCTGATAATTCCAACGACAAATTCGACCAAATGGTTGCAGTTGCAGGACAGTCTCTAAATCAGATGGAGAAAAGGAAATTAAGGGAATTTCTTCGGCAGTATCGTGATATTTTCGTACCGAAAGGAGGAAAGACGGGAAGAACTACGGTTGTTAAGCATAAAATTGATACTGGTAATGCTAAGCCAATTCGTCAAACAGCTCGACGATTACCACAGGCGAAAAGAGAGGAAGCTGAAACGATTGTTCAGGAAATGAAGAAAGGCGGGGTGATAGAACCTTCTACGAGCCCATGGGTCTCTCCGGTGGTCCTGGTTAAGAAGAAAGACGGAACGACGAGGTTCTGTGTGGATTACCGTTTGCTGAACAACGTTACCAAGAAAGATAGTTATCCTCTGCCTCGGATCGATGACACATTGGACACATTGGCTGGAAGTAAATTGTTTTCTACTTTGGATTTGAAGTCTGGATACTGGCAGGTAGAAATGGACCCAGTAGATAAAGAAAAGACAGCCTTCACCACAGGATCTGGATTGTGGCAATTCAACGTTATGCCATTTGGACTCTGTAATGCTCCTGCGACATTTGAGAGGCTTATGGAAAATGTGTTGAGAGGGTTATCTTGGAAAACATGCCTGGTTTATTTAGATGACATAATCGTCTTGGGGGAGACATTCGAAGATCATTTGAGGAATTTAGAAAACGTTTTTAATCGACTTAAAGCTGCCCAATTGATGCTAAACCCCAAGAAGTGCCAGCTATTTCAAGGTAAAGTCAATTATCTGGGTCATATAGTCAGTAAAGAAGGAGTGGCCGTGGATAAGGGGAAAATCGATTCCATTAAGGAATGGCCAAAACCAACTGACAAACATCAAGTGAGAAGTTTTCTTGGACTATGTACTTACTACCGGAGGTTTATTAAGAAGTTTGCAGATATCGCTAAGCCATTAACGCGACTTACGGAGGAAGCAAGAGATTACCGCTGGGATACAGACTGCCAAAATGCCTTTGAGACCTTGAAAAAGCATTTAATAACAGCACCAATTTTAGGGTATCCACTGCCAGAAGGAGAGTTCATCTTAGATACAGATGCAAGTAATGTGGGAATTGGAGGAGTGCTGTCTCAGATTCAAGGAGGACAGGAACGAGTCCTCGGATATTTTAGTAAAGTTCTTTCAAAACCTGAGCGGAATTATTGCGTCACGAGAAGAGAACTTCTGGCAGTAGTGAAATCAGTAGAGCACTTCTATCAATACCTCTATGGAAGGAAGTTTTTAATCCGAACCGACCATGCCGCCCTTAAGTGGTTGATGCAGTTTAAGAATCCAGAGGGTCAGATAGCCAGGTGGATCGAACGACTCCAAGAATACGATTTTAAGATTGAGCACCGAGCCGGAGTTAGCCACAGAAACGCTGATTCTCTTTCCAGAAGGCCATGCCCAGCAGAGTGTTCCCACTGCAACAAAACGGAATCCAAGGAAGCAGCAGTGCTAAGAACGGCGATTGTCAACGACGACTGGACGCCTACTAAGATAAGGGCAGAACAAGAGAGAGATCCAGTTATACAGAAAATCCGAAAATGGAAAGAGGAAAACCGTCGACCACCTTGGCAGGAAATATCAAACCTATGCTCAGTAGTTAAGACGTATTGGGCCCAGTGGGACTCATTTATCATCGAAGATGGCTTGCTCAAACGAGTCCTGGAAAATGATGACGGTTCAGAGAAGAGAAGACAGTTGGTGATCCCAAAGAGCAGAATAGCCGAAGTACTTCGTCAGTTACACGACAGTCCATCGGGAGGGCATTTTGGTGTAAGGAAAACCCTTCAGCGAATTCGGGAACGGTTTTATTGGATGAACAGTTCCGACGATGTAAAAGACTGGTGTAAGAAATGTACTATTTGTGCCACGAGTAACGGGCCTTACCGAAAAAGGAGAGCTCCTATGAGACAATATAATGTTGGAAGCCCGTTTGAAAGAATAGCTTTGGACATCGCTGGGCCATTTCCAGAAAGTGAAAATGGAGGCAAGTACATGCTGGTAGTAATGGATTACTTTACTAAGTGGGTCGAGATTTACGCACTTCCCGACCAGAAGGCCGCCACCGTTGCAGATAAGTTGATCCAAGAATATATCAGCCGATTTGGAGTGCCTTTGGAGATACATAGTGACCAAGGCAGGAACTTCGAAAGCGATCTATTCCAAGGAATATGTGATAGACTAGGCATGAAGAAAACAAGAACTACCGCGTATCATCCGCAACCGGATGGTATGGTAGAACGAATGAATAGGACAGTTGGCAAGTATTTGACAAAGATGGTGTCCGATCATCAGCGAGACTGGGACCAATACCTTCCGTTCTTCACAATGGCCTACAGATCTGCTGTTAACGAATCAACAGGCCAGACACCAGCCAAAGTCCTATTCGGACGCGAAATGCGACTACCTTGTGATCTCGAGTTTGGATGTAAACCTGGAGAAGATGTAGCAGGTGAAGATTATGTGATCGAATTACGAAGAAGAATGGACGATGTACATGAGTTGGTCCGTTCCCACCTTCAGATCGCTAGCGACAGAATGAAGAAACGGTACGATACACAAGCCGAAAAGGGTTGCTTTAAGAAGAACGACAAAGTATGGCTGTATAATCCCAAGAAGCGAAAAGGTTGTTCTCCCAAATTGCAGCAGTTTTGGGAAGGTCCATACCTCATTATGGAGAAGATCAACGATGTCATCTACCGAATAAGCAAGATTCCGAGGAGAAAGCCGATGATAGTACACCATAACCGGTTGGCGTCTTTCGAAGGTGACCACAACGTAGATGAAGAAGTGGAAGTAAACCAAGTCCACGATGTGTCTGACCTCACGTTTGAGGAATTCATGGGTGCCTATGGAGGTACCGGTAAAGCGAGACATGGTGTTACCACTGAAGAAAAGCAAGATCTACTCGCGCTCCCCGATGACTACTCGCTGGCCCTTACCATCCCGGCCAGTATCAAAGACGCACCAGGGTTGGCATCCGTCTTTCGAAGGAAGTTTGGTCGAGTTGCAGAACTTCAATGCCAAGTGCCAGCTCCCGGTAAAACCTTGAAACTCCAAGATGCATCACGTTACCTTTTCTACCTGGTAACAAAAGACACTGCCCGTGACCAACCTACCTACCGAGATGTATGGGAAGCCTTACTTCAATTGAGAGAGCACGTACTGGAGTCCGACGTGCAAAATTTAGCCATGCCAAAGTTGGAGTGCCGCCAATTAGATTGGAGGGTTATCCGAAATATGGTGGAAGAGATCTTTAAAGACACCGAAGTCCAGGTGTTAGTCTGTTACAATCCGCATAGTTACTGGTGCGGAGAGAAAACCGTCCCTTGTCATTTTTATACAACTGGAAGTTGTAAAAGAGGGTCCAGTTGCCGATACCAGCATACCGTTCCGGTTCCAGTCCCGACAAGGTTCCAGGAGGAACAATCTTTTAAGAGGGGGGCAATGTTACGATAAATTCTGACCCAAAACCGTAAATATATTTATTACTAATATTTTCATTCATTCACGTATTTTTTAGGTAATGCCTACCTGACACACGATGGGTCCCCCTTTGTAATAAAAACAACAATTCGAACCTTCTGGAGACAAGCCGATTTAACCATACCGGTTCTGAGAACAATTCGCCGCTCTGTCTAGTAGGCCGTAGACGTTTCCAGTCTAACAGTAGTGAATATATAACAGGACTTTTTGGAGAATAGAAAACAGTTAATTCTGAAGACGCGCTCGCGATAAAATGTTACGTTCGCTTTTTAATAAATTATGTATATTTAGTGATAAATAAATTAATATCAGTTATTGTGCTTTTTAATGAATTAAGATAAGAACAAGACATTATAAATTAAATAGACATTGAAATAAAATCATCACAGTAGCATTAAAAGAATCAGCTAAAAAAATGGGTTTAATAATAAACACCAACAAAACGAAGTATATGAAAATAATCACGCACCCACAAATCCTACTACCACTTGTTATAGAAAACGATGCCATCGAAGCAGTGAATGAATTTGTTTACCTGGGAGTGCTTAACACTGAAAATAATACTACCGCAGAAATAAACCGCAGAATTTGCACGGCTAACAGATGCTATTTTGGGCTCACTCTCCTTCTTAAATCCACAATTATATCGAAAGATACAAAAATAAAACTCTAAAAAACGCCCAGTCCTAACATACGGTTCAGAGACGTGGACTGTAACAAAAAATAATGAAAACATGTTAGGATATTTCGAAAGAAAAATACTAAGGCGAATGAGCAGTGAATGACAATGGAGTGTGGAGAAGACGATACAACTTCGAACTTTATAGAATATACCAGGAACCTGATATCGTAAAGCATATTAAGATAGGACGTCTGAGGTGGATAGGGCATGTAATGCGGATGGAACAAAATGACCCAGCTAGAAAAACGCTCCTTGAAGAAGAGAAGGACCCAGGATGTTCCTTGAAAACATCGATGAAGACATGAGAAATATAGGAATACGTGCTTGGCGGAGAAAGGTGATGGATAGGGACGACTGGAGAGAAATTCTTGAGGAGGCTAGGACCCACGCAGGGTTGTAAAGTCAGAGTGATGATAAAAAACTCATCAATTATATCTGGATATCTTCAACATCAATTAACGTTTGAAATATGCAGCAGTAGCCGCAGTTGAAATAAATATTGAAAAAATTATAAAATGAAACAAAAGCGGTATGCTCTAAAACAAAGGACACTAAAATGAGGATGCTTATGAAATATAATTGCACAGTTATCATCGTATTTCTTAACATTGTACTATGATATGAACTAGTTTTTTGGCAAGGTTTTTAGAAGCCATCATCCACTAATAAGTACTTGTTAAAAAGTGATATACGCTGGCATGATAGGTTCAGCTCTACTTGTTTCTACATAGTAATAAATAAGACAGTTGGAAAAGTTAATTAAAAAGACACAATATACAATGTATAATCTGAAAATTATTTACAAAATTACTTCTTAACGTGCCTTATCAAGTTCCCTTGACGTTGACTATTAACATGGCAAGACCCTCTCTATCTTGAGCTACTCTGAACAGTTGTTCCACTTTCCGAATCTCCAAATTATCTCCGACAAAATTCATCATCATCGTCATCACAGGCTCGACAACCCTTTTAGGGGCCTGGTCTATTCCACGATTCTTCACTGATGTGATTTAAAAACTACATAAAGTTACAGTATAAATTACCCCTAAAGAGAAAAGCAATTCGTAATCAGTGATGGCAGCCTATTTCATATAGATTGGCTATTGAAAAGAATTAATCTACGATTTTGTTCATGTGTCCCTTGAGGCGACAGTGTCTTGTGAGGAGATAATGCGCAGATCACTCCTATTCATATCTAGTAGATCTTAGAATCTCTTCTTCGAAGTTTCATGTATAAAAGCCTTTGAATGTTTCAAACCCGTTTGTTTCTACTAGCAGTTACGTTTGATCCGTTCTTCTTCTCCATTTGCGACTTTTGACACACGCCAGTTTTTCCTATACACATGTCATAATGTCCAGTCCAGTCTGCTGCAACGAATCTAGTGGTATCAGTTTTAATTTATATTCAGTAAAATTTTTTTAAAGTGTCTTCGCCATTTTTAGTGTGCGTTCATAACGAGGCGCCGACCCTCGATCGGACCATAGGATGGTAGATTGTATCATATTATCATCGCCACGTAAAATAAATGCATTATTTTAAATGCGAGCGTTCACTGTCAGTGCTATGCTCTATGCGAGGATACCATGCGATGATCTCCGTAATAAACGCACCCTAAGTGTATTCTAAGAAATAGTAGATGCAATAACAGTTATAAAAATAAATAAATTTGGATAAGTAGGACACCTGTCATGAGCGAATGAGAACTACTCTCTCAGAAAAATTCTATTATCAATTCTCAACAACTAGCAATATAGACTAGGGAAGGTCGAGGCTCAACTAGAAGTGTATTATCACTGATGATGATGGTTTATGTAACTTTGGTAAGTTTTCACAAGGTTTTAGATACCAAAGTAGTATGGTTTCTAACTGAAAGTGTGGATTCGAGCGTATCCATAGTCTAACGAAGTGAAATTAAGGAATATTCCTATTCTTATTATAATATTATATATAATGTTTTACTTAAATGTAAAAAGTAAAAAATCAGAAGAATATTAACGATAAATATGGCTTAGTAGGATCATGAGAGTAACCTGAAGAGTTAGTTAACTATGACTAATATAAAGGTTTTAAGAAGATTTATGAAGGAAAGAAGAATAATTTGAACGTCCAAAAAAAAAAAACTTCCGTGCCTCGGTCATGTAATAATTGAATACCTACCGCTGTAGATAACAGCGTCAAATGCTCGGTAACAGCATTCTAACAAGAAGCAATATAATATACGCCTATACAGGTGTCCAGAAACTCTTCTGACAAACGAAGACTGGAGATTAGTCATATTGAGACAATTTAACCCAATTCACCTAGTCCGAAACCTTTACTTTTACTTTACTTTACCTTTACCTTTTAAGCATTCGTGATACTAGATTATTAAATTTTTAGATATTCTAGTACTTAAAGGTACTCTTACTCAAGTCAGTAAGAACCATTTTCTATAAAAATCGATTTGAAAATTTTTCGTTTTTTCGTCATGAAAGTTTAATTAATAGGTACCTTAATTAATTTTATAAATTATCTTTTGTTTTAATAAATTCAGCACACAATTGGTAAAAAAATTTAACAAGTTTGAGAAAAGAAGCAAAAAATCAAATTGAAACAAAATTTTATTTAAAGGGTTTTAAAAACAAGGTATTCATTGCAATGGAACGAAATTAACACAAAAGAACAAATATCAAAAGTAGATAGTTACAAAACATGCTCGATGTGATGAACATTAGTCTCTATGCATAAATTTGCCCTTTTACTTAGACTACGCCGCATTTTGTATCCTTAGCCAGAGTTGTGCACTATTTTGTATCAGAACGGAATAAGCTTTTATTTAACATCAAACACAATTATCGCAAGAGTTAAAATCAGGTCACCTTGCTGGCTAAGCAACTGGACCGCCTCTTTCAATCCAGTGGTCTTCGTAGTTATTATCAAGAAACTCTCGTACATTCCTGCTAAAATGGGCCGGACAGCCGTCATGTAGAAACCGTAAGTTTTGCCGAATATTTAAAGGCACATCATCTAATGAATTAGGTCAATCATTTTGCAGGAAATGTAAGTAATCAGTACCATTTAAACGAGCAGCCAATTCCACAGACCCAAAAAGATACTCGTTAACTACTTCTATCCAGACGTTTATGCCAAACCTATGCTGATGATTAAATTCTTGAACAACGTGGGAATTGTCACCAACATACGAATTATATTGTATATTATGCACATTAAAAATTTCATTTTTCCTACGGAATATTTTAAAATTGTGGGATACATGGCAGATAGTCTTCGAATGCTAATTTCTGGATTTTCATCAACTTTCATTAAAATAACATTTTCATGTGCTGCTGTTACACAATCATGTCCTCTTTTATAATTTTTTTGGGACCACTGAACCTGTTTCTCTTAATTGTTGATGAATTGAGTGCGTGGGATCACGATTGGGAAATATTTCAGGGTATTTACGTTGTGCTGCTCGAGCGTTACACCTCATTTCGCCATAAACTAAAGCATATTAGCGTATTCCTCATTAGTAAAAACCATTTTTATTGAAGTGAAATTGTTATATTTGAATGCCACAAACTAAAAAACTAAAAGTTAAACTTCGCGAACCGACCACAATTTGATAATGAAAAACGTAGGTTATACTTCTGTTGACAGGTCAAAGCCAACTACTGCAAAAAATATTAATTTAACTTTCATGAATAAAAAACGAAATATTTTCAAATCGATTTTTCTGGACAACGGTCTATCCTATCGACTTTGGGTAAGAGTACCTTTTAGTACTAGAATACCTGCAAATTTAATAATCTAGTATCACGAATGCTTAAAAGGTAGAGACAAAAAAGTTATGCGTTAAAATAACCGTTGACCTACCCCAAATGGACATGATGATCTCCCAAATGAAATGACCTACATGATCGGTACTAGAAATTAACAATTTATGAAATCGATTCTACTCTGCAGGATCAATAATCGTACCAGCTTTCGTTTTTTTTTTTTAATAAAAGCGTTGTGGAGGTATAAAAAACTAATTACAAGGCGCCATCTTCAAAGAACTCTAGCTCCCTTAGGAAGCAATTTCGGACTAGGTAATTGGGTTAAATTGTCTTAAAATTGTCTGAGGAATATCCGGTCTTCATTTCTCAGGAGAGTTTATGGACACCCTGTATACTGGTGGATCCTTTATACGAAAGATTCTTTAAGACGTATAAAAGATTCCGCCATAGGATGAGATCCAGATTTTATGTTGCACCTTAGATATCTATGTTAATTTTTGATCCAGGATTATCTTAACAAACTCAATAACTTGAATCTGACCAGAAGAAGAAATTTCAATCAATTAATTTAAGTATAAATTACAAATTCTTAAATTGTTCGTCAAAGGAATGCCTAACAGATGAAGAAATATTCTATGTTAATAACTGTCACATAAAAAAAATTAAGATTATTTTTTTAATATTTTACACTTTTTGCGAAGGTTTTAAGGAAAGTATATTACAGAAAGTAAGTATGCAAAATATTTCTCCAAAATTATATTACTTATATTTTAAAAACCCTGTACACACTCTGCGATTCTTTTTAGCCTGCAACAAATGGATGGTTGCCTGTTGCCTGTTTTTAGATGACAGGAAGTTGCATCTCGTTCGTTTTTGGCCCACTTTGTAAACTGAATGCAAACTAAACTAAAACCAAACATTGCGGGTGCTATGCTATGCTATGGTATACACAGAATCAAGTGAAGTTTTAGATAGTTGTTTTGAGTAGCGCGCGCGTTCCAAAGTAACCTTGGATTGATGCATTGCCCTGAATATGTATATGTGTATGTGTGTACGGTGTTTACTTCAGTCTGGCTGCAAAATACATTTAATATATACACGGATAACGACTCTACAAATAAATACGTCGTCGTTTTTCTCCAGAATTCCGATAATCTATATGCATTTCGTTTTGACGAAAAACATGAGATGAAAAGAGCGCAGTGGCGTGAAGAGGTTTTAAAATGTACAGAAAATTATATTTAATATCAATAAATTATACTGTAATTCAAACTACTTGTACCTTTATTGAAAAACAGAATGTGTATTATAATTTATGATGAAGCATTCAACACAAGCATGCACATTTGCAAAACAGAAACTTACGGCACATATGTAATGGGTATTAGTGAAATGGGATGGACTGAGTCATTGCAACTTCAAATAGTAAACTATAAGATGTTTTACCCTGGAACTTACAACGACCTACAGGAGCATTATAATTTTCAACCAAAAAATTAGTAAATATAAGTATAACGAATTTCTCGTCTACATCAGAAATATTCATGACAGTACAATTTAATTCAAATCCAATAAAAGTTAATATCATTCAGATATACGCTTCCACCACAAAAAAAAGAGGAAAAGAAAAGTTTCTATGCGAGATATTATCAACAGTTATATCACAATTTAAACATGAGGACATGAATATAATTATAGGAGATTCCAACTCCAAGAGTGACCGAGCCAAACAATGAAAATTAATCGGTGTTTATGTATTAGGGATCAGAAATGAAACAGGTGAAGCAGAAAGAAATGAGCAATTTTATCTAAACACGTTTTTTAAACTTCCACCACGATGCCTATACACATGAAAATAACCTAAAGAGTCACCAAAAAACAAAGTGCGTAAACAAATAGGTTACATCTTTATAAATAATAGATTTAAAACACGTTGCGCGGTTAAAAAGAGTTAATGTCATGAATTTAATGCTGAACGAAGAAATAGAGGAAAAACTGCCAAACGTTGAGACTAAGTTAAAATTATAAATATCTACAGATTGTACAAGAGATGCATAAAGCTTGGATGAAATCCTAGAAAAAAGAAAAATCAAAAATAAGAACAAAAGAGAATTAGCAATAAAATAAGACAAGCTAAAGGAATACGGCTTAAGGTAAATACAGCAAGATAGAAGAACTACTAAGGAAGCATGATAATTTCAATATGCACAAGAAAGTTGGAAAAGTAACCTGAATTAACAGAAATCACACGGGTAGACAAATGGATAGCAGTGAAAAAATAATAGTTTTCAGAACTTCTTCTTCTTCGTCATCTTTCTCTTTATAAACAATTCTGCTTGTTCATTGGCGGATTAATACCTCCATGGAAGGTTGTCAGTCCATCTTTTGCTCGGTCGTCCGATACTTCTTCTGCCGATTGGTGACTTATCTCTTGCCATTTTGACGATACGGGTCTCGTCCATTCTGCTTATGTGGTTATTCCATTCTTTTTTTCTATTTTGTGTCCATTCATTTGTACACTGAACGTTACATTTTCTTCTAATGTCTTCACTTCTCCTGAGACCTCTCAGCGTATTTCCTGTAACTGTTCTCAGTACTCTCATCTGTTCCCTGTAGCCTTTGCGTTGTGGCTGTGTCAGATCTTGTTTCTGAGGCATATGTCATTATTGGTCGTACACCGACTTCGCCATATAGTGTTATTAGGGCATCCAGCCAGTCTATTTGCTTTTTGTACTTGATTTCTCACTTCTTTGTCCAGGTCTCCATAGCTAGACAGTGTAATTCCCAGGTATGTTATTTCCATTACTTGTTCAATACTGATGCCATCAATTTCTATTTTACATCTGGTTGGTTCTTTGCTGAATCCAAAACCTAAAAACTAGAAGCTTGCAAGAACTATGTGAAGAAGTTATGTGATGATAATGAAAAACGAAAAAGAAACCAAACCGCCCAAATAAAAGTGGACCATCCATTACTGAGACAGAAATGAGTAATGCGATATATCTAATGAAAGGTGGGAAAGCACCAGACCCTAATAATTTTCCTTAAACTGTTCGAAGATAAACAAATTAAATGGTATAATAGTTTCATAAAATACGAATAGTCAATTGTGTTTATGAAACAGGTACCGTACCACAAACTTGGCTTAAATCACAACTTCAAGCTTAATACTTCAATATTTGCCAGAAATCCTTTAAAAACTGGCACAGGCAAGGGTAAGTGCTGGGATCAAAAACTAACTATAAAAATAGAAGGAGACTAAACATGTATGATCAAATTATGTAAAGAGGTTAGGTAGGGATGCATATTGTCCCGACTGCTGTTTAATCTGTACTAAGAAAACCTTTAATGAATCTGTATGTGATGTAAATGAAGGTTGCAGATAGAGTCAAATGGGCCATGATGATCGTCAATGTCCTTAGTGATGGGGCACGTTAAGAAGAAGAAGCAATGGAGGTAAATGTATCAACAGAGAGGTACTTTAAAACCATAATAACTCAAAACGTGAAAACCTATTGAAAATATAACTGGGGTCATGAAAATTGAAGTAAAATATACAGTGCCTAGGAGTTCATTAAATAATAAGCGTTTAAGCTTGTTTAGAACTTCTTCCAACACATATTCTTCTTCTTAGGGTACCTATCTGTTCCAGATATTGGCAACCATCACAAAATTTTTAAAACCAACTGAAACAGGCCGTGACGCTGTTCGTTTCTCGTTTTTTTATTCTGTTCTGTAACCGGCTGTTCTACACTATATATTTTTATTGACTATTATATATAAGCTCACCGCCAATATACAACTGACTTTTTTTTTGTTCCTGGTGTACCCAGGTCTATTGAATCAAGGAAAAAGAGAACAGTAACCCTAAATTCTTACTGTTGATCCGAAGCTGTTATACTGCTGAAGTAGTACTTTGTCTGTAAGATCTGTATTCTGTGTGTAAGCCTGTGTCTACGGTCGGCGTCGCCTCTCTTTTCGTACCCTTTATATTTTTATTTTTAGTCTCAAAAGAGTCACGTGTTTCTGAGTTTTCTTCTAGTTCATGTGTTTTGTCTCTGTGTCAAGACTATAATCCCTTAGAATCCACTAGTTCTCTAGGGTAACTGGTGAATTCATAGTTTAGGCAATAATTTAATCCCTGGGCCATACATCCCATGAACACCTCAGGATTGTATGTTGTATTGAATATTTTAATGATGAAAAGGTTTGTGTTGACTTGGGAATATCGCCCAGATACTGTGGGACTCGACTGAGCAGAGCTATGCTGCCGTCATCCCCTGCGTTGGTTAAGATTGGCTCCATCTTGCCTCCATAAACTATTTCCAACAAGTAAAACCACCCCTTTTTCTTACCAAATGTACAAAGAATTATACGTCGATGTGATTTGATAGTACTTAGACATGTTTGTTGTTGCTGTAACCTTAAATATAATTTTTATATTGTCAGTTATGTACTTTTTTAACTACTTGTTTTATATTGTGTATTGTAGACTTAGCGTGAATCTCCATCATATTCCACATTTCAGTGTTTATTTTTGGTTTCAATTTTGTTATTACAATTTCTTGATTGAACGTTTTTTAATCTCATCTTCGACATTGTTGGTTATTCCGTCAGTATCTAAATTCTTTTGTATGTGTAATCGAATAATTTCCTTTATGGTTTCTTTAGCTCTATAACGTAAAGCACTAGGGTTTTTTTAATCTTTTGATTTAATTTCTAATTTACCGTTCAGGAAATTGTGATCTGATTTGATGTCTGCACCTGGAAGTAACCGTTTAGTGAACTTATAGCATTTTTCATTAATAACAGCGGCAAGATTACCGTACAACTCTCTAATCATATGATTTGTCGAGTGTGGTTTGATATATTCGAACGATGTTAACTTTATTGAAGGGAGTTAGCGGTGCAAGTTCATAATATAATATTGTGTATAATGTGCCATGTTTATTGAGTCATATCAAAATAATAAGTGAATTAAAAATACCATCCAAACTAGTTGGATGGTATATGGCTTATATGGCTTATCCGAATGACAATGATGGGCACAGTGACAGATACAACGTGAGACGATTTTTTTCTCCCTGTGTCTTTCTGATCAAAAAGATCTCCGTTATCGTTGAAGCTAAAGCTTATTGTGTTTGCGTATCATTGTTGTTTCCTACACCCAGTCTAGAATTTTTCTACCCTGTAGAAATTTGTGCATGTCTTTTGCTTGATGTGTTTAAATAAACCAGAGTCTCCTCTTGGTTGCCCATACAGTTTTTGTCTTTTACTGTCCAGCGCCTCGCAATCACAAAATATATGTTTTACAGTTTCGAGTTCCTTATCATAGAGCCTGCAGTTCAGGTATCCATTGTAAATGCGTATTGTATTCAGGAATTCTCTTAATGGTGCATGTCCGGTCAACATTCCTGTTACTGCACTCAGTTTGTTTATGCCCATATAAAGCAGTTCCTCTGTTCTTTTTCTACATGGACTACCAATGAAGGTTTCTCCATGAGTTAGTTTTGGGATTTTTTCCCAATATCGCTCATGACTCTGTCTGATCTAGTCCTTTATAGCCCTATGAACTACAGCCTTCGGTATTCCCAGAGTTGCAGCCGGTTTGTTTGATTCGTTCGATCCTCTTTTTGCAAGTTGATCTACGTTTTCGTTGCCTTTGATGCCCTGATGTTCTGATATCCAAACAAGCTCAACCTTGTTCCGGTCTCCCAGTTCATTAAGTTCTTTGATGCAGTCCCACACAAACCTAGACGTCACTTCCTGACACAGCAGTGCCTTCAGTGTCGCTTGACTGTCAGACAATATATGGATCTACTCTTTTTCAAGAGCTTTCTCATTATTTTATTTGGCACATTGCACTACTGCATAAATCTCCGCTTAAAAAACGATGCAGTTCCTTCCCAAGTCAAAGCTTTAGCTAATTCTTGGATTATTGGAGTATATTCCTGCCCCCACACCCTCTATAGTTTCGGATCTATCTGTATACAAGATATTATCCTGTTGTTTATGGTACTCTTGTTTCTCCATACATTCATGTCTGGAATAGACACCCTGTATGAATTCTTAAAATTGTATTTTTTTGTCATGTGATCTGGTTTCTCATTAAAAATGTGCTTCGTCACAGTCCTTATGATACTCATATGCTCTGTCCCTTTGCAAAGGTTCAGTGATTATTTTATTTAAGTCAAGTAGAGCCTCGTGAGCTTCGAACCTGAGACGATAGGTCTATTTCACATATCACAAGGATTAAACCAGGATGATGAGCTGACACTTATTAACACACTTATCAATAAATCAGTCCACCTGGCAGCATATGAAAATGACATAAATATTATGAGCAGAACCAAAGCAACAGGCGAGAATACCTATGAGGAACTTAAATCCCATAATAAATAAAAGATCTGTTAATAAAGATAAGAAAGACCAAAATACTAGTACAAATCCGATTGGAGAGAGCAACCCAACCCTACCTGACAGTTGAAAACTTAGAAAAACTATTTAGTTAAAAGCTTTATCCATTTAGGAGCCAACATCACATAGGAAGCATAGGCGATGCAGAGCTTAGCAGAACATCATCCTATCCAATACGGCATACTTTGCTATGAACCGGATATCTAAATCACGAGACGTACATCAAAGGAGAGAAAGAAGACATAATCCGTACAATAGTGAGCTATGGACGTGAAACTTGGATATTGACTCAAAGATCGGTAAACCGCAACTGACATGTTTGACAGAAAGTTACTGAGATAGTAATATTATAGGCCCTACAAATAAGACCAACAGGTGGCGAATCAGATACAATTATGAAATACATAATATATACAAAGAACTACCTCTGTCTCAGTATGTCCGTTTACAACGTCTTGAATAGGCAGGCCATGTATGTAGGATGGAAGAAAATAAGGTCCCAAAAACCTGTTAAATGTAAGAATACAGGAAAGAGCCTTATTGGAAAACCGAGAAAACGATGGAATAATGATATCGATGAGGACGCAAGAAATCTCCTTGGCAGTCGATAGTGGAGGAGAATAGCTACAGGCCGTAACGAATGTAGAGGTTTGCTGAGGGAGGCCAAGAATCGAATTGGGCTGTAGAGCCATAGGATGGATGGAGTTAGCTACTACTACTTCTACGGCACTACAGCTCAAATTGAGCCTTGGCCTCCATTATTTTTTGCCTCAACACTTACTTGCCTGTGGCTGATCTTCTCCATACACGGATTCCTAATAGGGCTTGTGCGTCGCTGTTTATTGTGTCTTCCCAGCGCTTTCTTGGCTTTCTAACCGGCCTCTTTCCTTCATGCATGGAGTTTGCGGTCGAAGGAAATTGATCTAGTGGCATCTGTTCTGATAGTGAGGAAAATTGTGTCTAGTAATTTGTCTGTGAGTTTATGAAAACAAATTAGCCAATTTAGTTGATGTCATTCACCATAGAATTCAAGAAGGTTTAATGTTAGGATTAGGAAGTTAAATATTTTATTTTTTTATGTATAGTTCAATTTCACTCATCTAAAATAATGTATTATTTTTTAAATGTTCTGACAACTAAACCCATAAATAATACGGGTTATAATTTTATCAGGTAGGGGTAAGCCAATATACATTTTTCGGAAATTCTATGTAACTAATATCTTTGGTTTTTAAAACCTTTCACAATTTTTATTTTTGGGACGCTACTGTGTTCGTTCTATTTTTTAACAAATTCTCGATATATATTTTTATCTAATTTATTTTAAAACTAAGTAAACAACCCGCAGCAGGATGATTAGTTATGTTTGAATTGCTGCAACGGATATGTCGATCGATTGCGATATTTTGTCTCCTTTTTTAATGCTTTGTACTTGGTACAATGAAATTCATTTGTTATTTTTTTTTCAATTTGTGTTATTTACAAAGATAAAGAAAAAAATATGATGAAATTATAGGTTACCATACGGCAGACGAAATTGTCGATTGTCAACATTGTGAAAATAATTGTTCTCCAAACAAAGAAAAGTTTTTTTGTTCAAAAATTTTAACGAAAATACTGCATGAAAACGGTTTTAGCATAAAAATGTTCTGAAACTGTGTTATTGTGGCATATCTAGGTTAAATATGTTTATGTGGTGTTAAGCCGCAGTTGATTGTAATGAAAATTATATTTTTAAATAATGTTTGACTTTCGATTTCCACTCCGAAAATCGTTTTCAAAAAAGATATTTAAAAATTGTGCGAAAATTATAACCAAGTTGTTAAGTTGGGTTATGTTTTTCAAAACTGAAGGCTGACTTACTTAGCCCCGATTTTGTAGGCAATTACCTTCTTGTGGTTGGCAAAAAATCTTAGGGTGGTGTTTACCCGCGAAATATCAAAAACTGTTTTGTTTGGTTTTGTGTTTTTTATTATTTTATTTGTTTGTATAATGTGTGTTCATAGATTATGTGTTTGTTTATTGTGTGTTACATAATATATGTAGATTGTTTTTCCAGATTTTTTAAAGTAAAGGATAGCTCAGGATATTTTTTTGCACATTTTTTGTGATTAGAGAACCTTGGATTGGAGTTTCAAAATATGTACTTTCGAGTGTCCAATCTCAAATAAGAATCCAGACGAGTGCTGATTTTACCACCTTATCCCGCTATAGCCTTTTGTATTTGATATGCATCTAATATGAAAATCATTTTATTTTAGTAGGAAAATATACAAATATCTCTGAATTTCCATCAATGGTAAAAATTAAATCACAATTATTTTAGAATCGACGCGAACCTAAATATTGCGACTAAAATAATCATGATAGAAATGTACATCATTGAAATATGTATTGAATTCGTAGTTAGAAAAACGTCTTAAGGAGAAACAACAAACTTATCAATAAATCATGCCATCTGGCTATGCAGATGACATAAATATCATGAGCAGAACCAAAACAACAAGCAAGAATACGTATAAGGGACTTACATCACATGCTAAAAGGACAAAAAAGACTAAAATCTAACGGATAGTTAGCAACTTAGAAACAAGTACATAGATTTATCTATTTAGGACTCAACATCACAAAGGACAACCTTGACGATGCAAAATTTAGCATATGAATCATTCTAGTCAATCCTGCTTACTTTGCTATGAACCAGATGTTCAAATCACCAGACGTACATCAAAGGACAAAGATACGAATCTACAAGACACAATCCGACCGAAAGTGATCTACAGATCTGAAACTTGGATATTGACTTTGTAAACCGCATCGACATCTTTGAAAGAAAGGTACTGAGACGAATACTAAATATACATTCTACTCTTTTATTTTTTACCCAGTTCTTGATGTTCTCCACATTGCATCTACCTCGTATAAGTGTTTTTCTGCTGTTTCTCACATCCTTTTTGTCCTCTCTGTGTCAGGTCTTGTTTCTGCCGCGTATGTCATTATTGGTCTGATGACTCTTTTGTAAATTCTGCCTTTCGTTTCTTTCCCGATATTTTTATTTCTCCATATTGTTTCATTCAGACAGCCTGCAGCTCTGTTGGTGCAATTATGGAATATATCATATACATAAAGAACCACCTTTACCTCAGTATGTTCAATGGACAGGCCATGCATTTAGAATGGAAGAGAACAGGCTTCCAAAAAAAATATATTGGGAGACCAAGAAAGCGATGGGAGGATAATCTGTATGAGGACGCAACAAATCTCCTGGAGATGAATTGGACTGTAGAGCTATAGGATGGATACCTGGATAATTGTAGTTGTAATTGGGAAAATATTAAATTAAATAAGAAGCATTTTCTCCAATATTGGTACACAATTTTTAACATATTTGGCAATATCTTACTTATACCTAGATTAATGTTAATGAATGAAATATGCGATGATTATTATTTCACATTGCCCAGAAGCTGTATATCTTATCTTGCTTATTCCCATTACATCTATTGATAGTCTATCCTTCTCCTTAATTGCAATAATAACCTTACCTGTCTCGTATAATGTTTTAACATTCGATGTGAAGATCGTGATGTGTTTAGTCGCACTAAATTGATAAAAATTTCTTTTGTTGACGACTGAGAAAACATTGCCGTCTTATGATTGTGCTCTGCCGAATCTTTGTATCTGATGTCCGCGATCATTGACATCTTTTCATCTTTGATTTTTGGTTATAGTAATGTTAAATCTAAAATAGATCCTCGTACACTCCTATCCTTCGTAAAACGAAGGATAGGAGTGTACGAGCCTAAAACTAAACACTCAGAAAGTATGAGCAAAATGGCAAGTATCTATTAGGAGACAACTCACGCTAATTGAAGATGTATCCAGTTAAACATGTACAAAAACTTATCGGGGATAAGAGATTGTCATACTGTCCAAAGGTCTAGCAGCCGTCATATGTGATTAGCTCCAAAGTGATAGGGGAATGCTTGCGAAATTAAATCAACTAAGCACGGAAAATTTGGTTACTCTCCAAAGTAGGTACTTAGTGAAGAAAAAACTAAGTTGCCTACAAATTACCCAAAAGGGGATCAGATATACTTTTTATGAGACTGAAATACTTTTAAGGAATTACATAGTAGATGTAACATAATGCAGATTATGAACAGTAGATGATGAAAAAAGAGAAGAAGAGGAGGATGACGTGAGCTCTCATCCAATCATAGTCCCAATCTAATCACTATTATATATATATTATATAGTGATAGTAGCGGTGGTAAATTGGACAGAAAAACCAAAAAGGCAAACAAAAATTATTTTGGAAATGCATTTCGGAAGAAAAAAATAATTTCTCCAAAGTAAAGGAATTTAAATGCATAATTAAACACAGTATTTACTTCAGATTAACATTTTAATAATACTTTTCGATATTTTCAAAGATAAAGGTACTTTACTCTTGTAAACTAACAAAATGTTTTAAGTTCGCCAAATACCAGACTGCAGGCTTAACAATATATATCTATATATAATATATATACAGATTGAACGAATTTAAAACGGAACATACAATTTAATATATGTCTGTTTGAACTGAATTTGAAATAGTGGACCAATATAAAACTTGGACAAAAATAAATCCATACCCGGTGATAGACATTGTATAAAATATCGTTCAACTATATGTCTCCTTTAAAGGAAAGAGGAACTTGCCTAATAGTCGGAGAGACAGAGCCGAAATTTTGAACTGATCAGTAATATGACATTTCTCTATTGGAATATATTCATTGTAACTGGGTTAAGACTTTGTCTTACAGGCGGAAGCCCCTCGTGCTACAGGGGGTGGCTATGCAGGGATGAAGTTGTAATTTTTTTCAGAAAAATTAACGATCGATAATATGGCTGAAAATTTGCCCAGAGTAAGATCTTGGTATAACCAGACGAAATCCCAAAGGGCGGACGCGAGAGTGGATACATAAGGGGTGGCGGACAGGGGTGAAATTGCAATTTTTTGGGGAAAAATTAACGATAAGTAATATGTCCGCCATTTTCATGGCTCATTATTTAGCCCCTAAAAACTCTAAATCCAAAAGGGCGGACAGCTGGGTTGGTACAGAGAGCCATAAAACGGGGTCAAATGTACCACTTGCCTGGGCATTTTAGGTCTCGGTAACAATTTTCAAACTGATTTTATTATGATATTTTTATACCGATTGATTTGAAAATTTGTATGCTCACTTCTGTTACTATTCTGAGAAGCGTCAAGTAGAGTTTTCCTCAAAATTTTCCAAAAAAATTTCCGTAAATGAATATTTTCGAAATTTTTTGAGGTAAAATCTAATTTATAGAATCCTTTCGATTTTCTGTAAGTTATACCATGATTTTTTTCCAAAAAATTTCAAACGATTTTTACGATAAGAAAAAAAATTAGAAAAACTAGAAAATTAGAAAATTTCGTCATTTTTCTCACTCTCACTGATGTCATCACATTCATCATCTTCGTCACTTTCACTTTCAATAATATCACATTCATTATCTGCTTCATTTTCAATCACTACTTCTCGAATTGATTCTGGCATCTGAGGTCCACTAAACCATTTGAATTTATATGTTTTATCTTCAAACTCCCAACCATGTTCTTCAACAATCAATTCTGTTGGTACTTTTTTATGAGCATTTGTCCAAATATTTGAAATATAATGGGCTCGCAGTAGATGTTGGTGTAATTCATCTTGACATGGTGGTAAGCTTGAAGCATCGAAATTTTTTAGTTTTTTTTTTAAAGGCTCGTTCATATCATGCAACTTATACTGCCGGTTAAATAGTGAAAATCTGACATCGTTTACTTTTCTTTTTGGAATTGTTCTCGTCAGTCCTGTTCCATATAAGTGACATATGAAAGTTTCTAAGGTTTCAAAAACTTTATTACAATCGAAGTCAGTTTCACCAAGTTGGATAAAAGCATCTTAATACTTATTACATTTAGCGCATGCGGCTAGAATTACTGATCTAAATGGAACGCGCATCATTATTATTTTAATATTTTAAAATAATAATGATGCAAAATTAATGTCCAAACAGAATTTGTAAAATTATAATTAACTAATGAAAAAAAAAATTCAATCAATTTGAAAGTTAAAAAAAATATTGAAAATATCAAGTACAAAGTAAATTTCAAAACTTAAAAAATTGATAATTCCACTATTAAATTGATTTTTATTAATAATTATTTGTAAAATGTTAAAGGAATCCTATAAATTGAATTTTACCTATTGATAAATAGAAATAATATATTTTGTATTGGATTATTAATGTAATAATAAATCAAATTTTTCTTATATCTGAACAACCATTATTTATGCAATATAAATTTAAAAACCTTTTTATTGTAATAAAAAATAAGTAAAATTACTATTTGTTATACCAAAAATATTTAAAAGTTAACATTATAAAATTACTTTCATTTAATAAAATATCAAATATCAAACATTTATTCAATTAAAAATTAATTCGTAAAATATTTATATTTAAGAAAAAAATGTGATTTGTAAAGTAAATATGACTTTAGTTTGAAAAAAAAACATTATCATAATATCATTTTAAAACTACAAAATATTCTATAAAAGATTCAGACGATGACGTAGAGTTTTATCAAATGTTTTAGAAAAGTTTTTCTAAATTTTTTTTTCTTATCAGAAAAATCGTTTGAAAATTTTTGGAAAAAAATCATGGTATAACTGACAGAAAATCGAAAGGATTCTACAAATTAGATTTTACCTCAAAAAATTACGAAAATTTTCATTTACGGAAATGTTTTTGGAAAATTTTGAGGAAAACTCTACTTGACGCTTTTCAGAATAGTAACAGAAGTGAGCATACAAATTTTCAAATCAATCGGTATAAAAATATCATAATAAAATCAGTTTGAAAATTGTTACCGAGACCTAAAATGCGCAGGCAAGTGGTACATTTGACCCCGTTTTATGGCTCTCTGTACCAACCCAGCTGTCCGCCCTTTTGGATTTAGAGTTTTTAGGGGCTAAATAATGAGCCATGAAAATGGCGGACATATTACTTATCGTTAATTTTTCCCCAAAAAATTGCAATTTCACCCCTGTCCGCCACCCCTTATGTATCCACTCTCGCGTCCGCCCTTTGGGATTTCGTCTGGTTATACCAAGATCTTACTCTGGGCAAATTTTCAGCCATATTATCGATCGTTAATTTTTCCGAAAAAAATGACAACTTCATCCCTGTATAGCCACCCCCTGTACCACGAGGGGGTCCGCCTGTAAGGCAAAGTCTTAACCCAGTTACAATGAATATATTCCAATAGAGAAATGTCATATTACTGATCAGTTCAAAATTTCGGCTCTATCTCTTGGACTATAAGGAAGCGATAAGTGGTTTGACAGCATAATAACTGCTTGTGTAGTCTAGTTTTCACAGTGATTCTAGGCAACCTATTTGGGTGGAGTTTTGACTTGTTCTTGAATGAATTCAGAATCCAGCAGCCCGCAGAAAGTATTTGATTTTTATAATATAATTATTTGACAACCTTTTGTTGGCCAACCACCTAGAGCGGAGTTGAGCCGAAATACATTGATTTCGTATGTTCCGTTTTAAATTCGTTCAATCTGTATATATATATATATATATATATATATATATATATATATATATATATATATTATATAATAAAGGTAGAAAGTATGGGTATAGCTGGCAATAAAGAAAAAGATATATATAATAAAATATGTGTATAAGATTCAAGGCAACCGTATATACGTATTTCTGACTATTGGTCGTCTTTGGTACGGTGCAGCTAAGTTAGAAAAGGATCATGTTAACTTAAAAAAAGGATCGCTACAGAAGCAATGCGACCAATTTGTGGCAATAATGTTAGAAAGCTCTGAAGTTTCCAAAGCAACAACTAACACATCCACGGAGGAAGCTAAGGAATGGAAATGGAAATGGAAACCTCGGATGCTGGAAACCTGAGAGTCTTCTAACAGTATTCCCACAAATTGGTCGCATTGCCCCTGTAGTGATTCTTTCCCAAGTTAACATGCTTCTTTTCTAATTTGGCTGCATCGTACTGAAGACGACCAATAGTCAGAAATACGTATATACGGTTGCCTTTCATCTTATACACATATTTTGTTTTATATATATATATATATATATATATATATATATATATATATAAATATATATATATATATATATATATATATATATATATATATATATATATATATATATATATTTTCCTTTGTTGCGAGCTATGCCGATTCCTTTTACCTTTATTTTACTATTAACTAGCAATAACTTTTTTTTTGTTGTCTGAAACGTTCTAAACGTATTGCTCCTGTAGTGATCCTTTCCCAAGTTAAAATGCTCCTTTTATAACTTGGCTGCACCGTACTGAAGACAACCAATAGTCAGAAATACGTATATACGATTGCCTTACCTCTTGTACACATATTTTATTATTATATAAAACCAACTGGAAGTATCTAGTATTAAATAATTTTTGATTGGTTTAATGACTTGTGTTGTGTTTATTTCAAATATTCACTGATTAACTGTTTTGTAGTTGTACGTCTTATTTTCTTCATTATTTTCGTAGCATTCAGCGAAGCGTTTGAGCATTGTCTTTCTTATATACAGTTTATAGAATGGCTTACTCCAAGTGTCGGTTCTATCGCCGCTCTTGTTCAACATTTACACCTCAGACGATTCAATCTCACCCAAATTTATTTATGCAGGTGACATGGCTTTAGGCATACAAGAAAGAAACATCAGGAACTCACAAGCTGTTCTAGAAGGTCACTTAAATATTAATAACATATATTTTAAAAAATGGTACCTTTAACCAAATCCTACAAGGGCTGGAGTTGTTGGATTGCTTTCCATTTAAATAGTCGCGAAGTAAACCACAGATGAAACAGAGAAAGGGAAGGAGTTATTCTAAAACGTAAACCAAAATTAAAATATCTCGGTGTAATACTAGATCGTACTCTAACTTTCAAGCAACACTTTACATAAAATTGCAGCTGAAGTAAAAACTTGTAACAACATCATTTACAAGATACAAGACACACTCAGAACAGGCGCTCTTGCATTAGTCTATTTAACAGCCGAATATTGTGCTAAAATCTGGCTAAACAGTGACCACACTAACGTTCTAGATGCACAATTAAACCAAATCAAGAGATTTATTACGGGGACCATAAAGAGTACGCCAACTCAATGGCTACCGTTTTCAAGCAACATTGCACCATCCAAAACACGACGGTTAGCTGTCCTTAAAGCTCAATATCAGAAATATCAAAAGAATTCATCATTGCCAATAAATACCGACGCTGATTAGCTAAACCAGGGCCAACTGCAGCTGAGATCTCGAAACCTGCCAAAAAGAACAGGTAACAATCTTCCAAACAACTTTACAATCGATGAGCATTGGATAGGCAAGTGGAACGAAGGAATAAACAATGCACACATAAAAGAAAATCCCACAGTAAAAGCCAACAGTTACTCCCTTCCGCGCCTACAAGGGTGTAATCAAATTCAAATCAGAGTATGTCATGGAGTACGCAATAAATCGCTTAACCAGTTGGGCATTGCAGACAGCCCTCTATGTGACATGCAATTCTACTGAACAAACAGTCCACCACGTCACCCAAGAATGTCCAGCCACGCCACCCGATTCGAAGGTAGTTTAATTGAAATCCACGAACTAACTTCTGAGGCAATGGAATGGCTCCACGCAATATCCTTTAATAAATAGTACTTTCTGACAGTTTTTAACGTCAAATGAAAAAACAAAATTAAAAAATACTGTATAACATTAAAAATATTTTTATTGGATCACTAATAAAAGCTGCTACAAAATATCTTTATCATTTAGGGGCTTGGATCAAAAATAAAAGCTGTTAGATACAATGTTACAAATAATGCAAGGTGTTTCAATAGTTTATTAAAGTAATTGTATAAAAATATGTAATTTCATTTAATGTGTTTATTACGTTTATCCTTCATTTATTATTTTGTAGGTAACATGAAATTTTTGCATTTTTGCAGCCCTGTACCAATGTAAAGTAACGTCTTATACATTTTTTGAATCAGCTCGGCAAGGGAAATCTTTAAATTAAAAGAAAATGGGGGTTGCATTTAAAAAAAATGGTGATGACGTCATCATACGAAGGTGGTTCATCCTGTAGATTAGAATATAATTTGAAAAAATAGTAAATTTATTAAAATCAAAAATGACCTGTTTCGGGAATTTCTATTAATGTTGTTTATTTAGCTAGTATGAATTTATGCGTTACTTTATGGACACACTGTATAACTCTTTTATAATTTTCAAGCTGTTATCTCGTATTTTTACGTCTTCAAGAAATCTTAGCTCACTAATGTAATGGTCACATAAATATCGACGCAACTCTATTATTGAGGCGCTTAACGTTAAAAAATTAAATTGTAAAATCTGTAAAATTCTTTTGTTATATAAAAAGGTCATTTTTAACCACTTGGTATTTAAATGTTATCGACTTTGCTATATTTTTATGCATATATATTGCATTATTAAGAGCGATTCGACTACAACTGAAAGTTATTTTAGCAATTAACAATGTTTTGTAAATTTAATGTAGACGGTCATGATATTATTCTTTCAATGGTATTTACAGAACCCCGTGTGATTTTTCCACATCTCCCATTCACACTACGTTCCCACTACTTATGAAAGAATGTTATTACATGAAGCGAAACAGACTATCTGCACAAGGTCTTACATCTAATGATAACTTAATAACAGGTACTTATCCCGAAATAGTTTCAAGTGCAACTAACTGCAACCGATGTTACGTAATCTAACCCGTGCATAACCTTATCAGACGTTTTTTCCAGAATAGACTTTTAAATGCTAGTTTCCTGTTTGTCAGTTACATCCTTTGAACAGACCCAGACTGACACAAAAAAAGGGCCGGGCAAGATCATTAATGTTTAGTATAGTGTATATGTTGCGGCATGCATCAGCTTCATCATGACTGGAACAAAATTAGAAACGAAAGGCGAACTGCACTAAAGAAGTTCAAATAAATCTTAAAATTCTTTATTGACCTAAATAATTATTTCAATGTATTTTTAATACCGACGTTATAAAATGTCAGAATATTTTCCAGCAATATAAAATAAATCGATTAAACAATAAAACGAATGATTTAGTATTGAACAAATCGCCAATTTTTTTAAACTATAAAGTTATTCAACCATGTATCACTTATCGCTAACATCGTATGTCAGACTTTGATTCTTCTTTTTTCTTAACGTGTCGTCTTCACTTATATGAGGTGGTCAATAACATAGTAGGCTATTGATTATGTCCAAAAAAATAGGCTAAAAGGAACTATAATGTTAAAGGGATTTTATTATTTCGTATGGTCATTGGATCCCCAATTGCAAAAAAACGTAATGCTATCTAAGGGGGTGCGTTTTTGAGAAAGAGGTGAATTAGTCCCTATGCAGAAGTTGTTCAAAATTAAATTACCTATCAAATAGTCACCTATTTGTTTGAGGAAAATATATTCAAAAAACGAATCAAAAAACTCGAAATACTCGGTTTTTCTTTTTTGCATCATAACTTTTTTCCGCTGGGATATATTCATGGCTTTTCAGAAAATAAAACTTATATCCTTCCTCTTTAAACTGACGTTTGGTAGAAGTCTTTCATTCATTCAATAATTCATAGTTTCAAAGATACGATTTTTCAAAGTTCGCCACTCACACCATTTTTGTGCCATTTTTCCTATTTTTTTCGCAAACATTGTTCTATAACTTTTTTTACGCAGTATATGAAATGGTCTCAGGTTATATAACTTATTTTAAGCAATATATGGTTCCTCAAAGTTTTCTACTTTTAACGAGTTTTGCGGCTATTTTTTAAATTTCTCATTATAACTTTTTTTCTTGTACATTTAAGTATATGCATTACTGATTAAAAAAGAAAGCCTATTTTCTGTGGTTTAAAATAGTCTATTGTAAAATATTGTAGAACTAACGGTAACCAAGATATGATTCGTCAAAATCTTAGGCTTGTAACAATTTTTACCAACTTTTAAGAATATTTTTTTAATTTCTGGATATAACTTCTGGTGTACATTTAGGTATATATATGCAAATCATTGCAAGCATCACACTTTTCACGAACTTTTAGTTTATCATTACAGCTTTAAATAGTTTCGATACTAACAGTTTGATACATGGTCAAAATGAGAATAATTGAAAACAAAAAATATGTTGTATCTACAACAGTACCTAGGTTCATTTCAAAAAATGACCAAGGATGTTAACGATTGGTGTTAGCGTCATTTGCCTAAATATACGTATTATCATTGTTACTACATTTAACAAAACAATATCCATATCACCTTGTAACTTTGACATTACTTTATGTAATATTGTCGCAATGAATATCAGTCGGTATTTAAAAAAAAATATAATATTCCCCTTTTTCTAGTAAATGGTTTCCGTGTGTAATAAGATATGTTTTAAGGCTCTATTATATTTCATATCTAATATTGTAATTTCCATAGATGTTCTACAATGATTTGACTTTGACAAAGTAAAGTTTGGTAAGGCCTTTATTTTTTAAAAATATGAAAATAATATTCAACAGAGCAATTATTAACTAATATTACCTCTATATAGATGTAAAAGTAAACAGCTTGTCTCAAAACGGTATAAATTGCACGCAACCAAAGGAACGATTCAGTAGCTTTGTTTTTATAACAGAATAATGAGCAGAAACATTAAAATCTCATATCCAGATTGATATTTAATTAATATTTAAACATTACGTAATGTTTTAGTACCTTTTACTCAAATTTGGGTATTGTTATATATTAAGAAGAATATTTTGTATGGCTCTTTTATTTGCCATAAATCCCTATCCTGAAAAAAATGTAGCACAAAGTGTTATTTGTTTGTTGAAGAGACGTATTAGTAAGTGTTTAGATTTAAATGAACATAATTTGTAACAGATTTTGTAATATTATGTCCAGCTTGAATCTAAATTGCTATATGGCTTTTTTGGCGTATTATTTTTTGAGTTATAATTATAATAGTACAAAATCTTACTACAGGATCACTACGTTCAAAACGTATATGAAAATAAGCAAGCAAGTACAAATCCTAGGACCTTTTGTTATAGAAAACTATGTCATCGAAGCAGTGAATGAATTTGTATACTGGGAGCGCTCCTTAACACTGAAAATAATAACTAATAAGATATAAACCGCATAATTTGCACGGCTAACGAATGCCATTTTGGGCTCAATCTGCTTTTTAGATACACAATTATATCGAGAAATACAAAAATAACAAAAAGTGTTAAGTTGTTTCGAAAGAAAAGTACTAAGGCGAATCTATAGAGCAGCGAATGACAATAGAGTTTATAGAAAACGATGTAACTTCGAACTTTATAGAATATACCCGGAACCAGATATGGTAAAGCATATTAAGATAGGACGTCTGAAGTGGATAGGGCATGTAATGTAGATGGAACAAAATGACAGAGCTAGAAAAACGCTCCTTGATAGACCCATTGGTCAGAGAAGAAGGGGAAGACCCAGAACAAGGTTCCCTGATAACATCGATGAAGACATGAGAAATATGGGAATACGTCTTTGGCGGAGAAAGGCGATGGATAGGGACGACTGGAGAGAAATTCTTGAGGGGGCTAGGACTCACGCAGGATTGTAAAGCCAGAATGATGATGATTTTTTCGTGATAGAATTTATAGGTGATTTGTACGAAGCTGAAAGCAACTTGTGTCAGTTATAAAAACGGTACTAAAATTATGGTCTCGAAGATGTTGCCAAAGCTCGTTTTTCGTTGCCTTTAAACATGTGTCATTACAGGAACATTTTTCTTTTCTTGATATGTAGGCTTGTCTTTTCCTGCAGAAACATGCCTTTCTGGAACAGTTTTTCGACACACATGTATTCTTCGTTGATTTCCAAACCTGTCCGCTATTGGTCGAATCCCGAAGAATGGATTTTTTTCGCTCTAACTATATAATACTCATGAATTGCATCTCATTACGAGTATACCTGAAACTGATATATGACTCATATCGGTGCTATTTTTTATCATCTTTATTTTCTCATATATTGTACTTTTGCCGATTTCAATAAATTCCACTCAAGTAGCTTGTTTATACGAATAATTTGCCGCCGATCTATTTTTTACTTTCGACATATTTTCACAAATCTTAAGCCTGGTTTCCGAAAAGAGCAATCCGTTTTCGTAAAATGTTATAAAAAAGAAATATATTGAAAATAGGCAATTTATAAAATTCCGGATACTTTCCAGATCAACAATAGTGTAAATAAAACACTGAAAATTACTTTTTTTAAATGTAAATTATTTAGATGTTATTTTCGATATTTCCGAACCTATTTTGGTGCCAATTTACCATAATCAATTTAAATATTTCAGCATGCGACTGACTATTTAGTGTTGGCGGAGAAAAAACATAATTAAATGGGGAAAATTATTGATCAAACACTAAACATTTATATTTACCAGTGGCCCAAAGTACAACCTTTGATGGCCCAAAGTATAATATGCATTGTACCTTGGGCAAATTGTAGGCGTTCAGGAATTTTTTTTCTTTTAAGAAAATGTTTGTATTTTTTTTTATATTTCTTTTTTTAATTACTAATGTTTGTATTTTGAGAACGATTTCCGAAGTGGAAATTGAAACGTCAATAAACGTACTTTAACCTTTAAAAAAACATTTTGAACTAAGTTTATGTTTTTGAATTTTTCTATTTGAGTGATTTCGTTTACTCCCAAATTTCCTTATTCTAGGAATTATTCCAGTTATAGATAACGAATTTGTTTAGCTTGAGTTCCTTTACAATTAAAATAATTCTAAATAATCCCGGAGTCCTACTTGAATTACACACCTAACTATTAAATGTTTGATTATTAACCATATTTTTCTTCTGAATATAGGTCCTAAAAAATTAAAACATAATTCAATCGACCTAAACCTTTCTGGTCCAGATGATCCGCTCCTATTCACCGAACACCACGCCTGTATATTATTATCAGAAAAGAAGAAGCAAGCGGGCAGGCAACAAGGAGAGAAAAGAAGAGCATACACAGCCTATATAATTGTAGTTGTCCTTGAGACCATATGTATACATGCATCGAGGGCAAATCTATCTAAACGTGAGTGCACGGGATGCAAGAAACCGGCGTTGCCGACGAATCACAAAAGTCAGATATTTTTCGAAATGATATCAGAAAGAAAGAATCTTTCTTGATTTGATGGAGATTAACTGATTAATTTTTTTTGCAATCGATCTTAAAAGTAACAAATTGTGAAAGAATATGAGAGAGTCCATAATATTTTACTTTTATCATTATTTACATTATACTTAAAAAATATACTAAATAAGTGTCATAACAGTAAACTATAGATGAAATGAAAAGCTATTAAAAACCGTTGTATTGAAAATTTACACATATTTGTAAACATATATTTAAAAGGTATACTGTAAAAATCAGGTAGAAAAGTATATATGAAATTAAAAATATAACTTTACTGGGACGTTCCTTACTCAACAACATATACAACTCTAGATAAATATCAACAGAAAGACTGAAGTCTGAGTTATCTCCTAAAATTGTTCCTAAAGATAATCCATTAGAGAATTTATGAGCTGTGTGAAAATCAAATTTCCCCCAATCAGTTCGGTTTCATAAATGCTATTGGTACGAGAGAAGCTTTTTTCTCAATACAAATACGTATACGCTTTTCTGGTTGATTAGAATCTTTTAAATCCTTTGTGGATTTATAGAAGACTGTTTAAAATATTCTGGACGGATCACATACTCAATGAGGTTCTTGACTTAAGGATGACTTTTAACATAAAGGATGAAAACAGCAGAGTAAAGCTTTTGAAATTAACAATCAAGAAAAAATTTAAGGTAAGAGGAAGACAAAATATTCTTAGTAGAAAAACATTCACATATTCACTCACATTCACTATTTTAAGCTGCACAAGATAGGCATTACTTTGTTGAGATTCTTGTCAACCTTCAATGAAGATGGTACCATAAGAAAAAAAAGGACTTTTTGGTCCTTTTGGTCCTTTTCATGGTCAAATGATCATGAAATACGGTCTTAAAGATGAATACAACTTGTAGGTCTTCTAGGTTGTCCGAAAATACTATGGTGTCATTTGAATATCTGATGTTGTTTAGCGAGTAGAGGAGAGGCTTGTACCTTGGGCAGGATTTTTTTTAACATGTATTACAAATGTATATATATATATATATATATATATATATATATATATATATACAAATTGTGTTATATTTTTAAAATTTACACTGCGGGAGGTATAAACTATTGTAGTATGTAAAATAAAAATAACAACTGATTTAATGAGTTGGTTTTCTTAAAAGAAAAAAAATTTCTGAACGCCTAAAATTTGCCCAAGGTACAATGCATATTATACCTTGGGCCATCAAAGGTTGTACCTTGGGCCACTGGTAAATATAATTACCAAAACTTTTATTTTAATAATTAACAGACACATTTAAAGTTACATAGGAACAAAATCCTTTTAATATTTGTTTTATTAAGTTTTGTTTAGAATAAGGACCAATTTAAGCAAAATAAGTTACCAATAATATAAATCAATGTTTTATTATTATTAAACATGAGAACAAACAATTTAAATAACGTAAACTTTACTCACTCACAAATGAGATGGTCAGATGACTTAAAGAAACACGTAGGCCAGAAGTGGATACAAACTGCCTACAGTAGAGAGACGTGGAAGAAGGAAGAGGATGCCTACGTCCAAAATTGGACAGCAAGGGCTGTATAGATAGATAGAAACTTTACTCAACCAAATACTTTTCAAAATCCAAGTTAAAAGTATAAATACCCTGTTGACGTTTTGAGGATCCATCTTTATTGGGAACTTCCACGACGCTTTCAATGATGTCTTCCTTTTCGATTTCATATGCCTTTATCTCAATCAAGCAGAAGTTTTCAGATAAGCTTATTCTCTTATGGCAATGAATCATTATTGTTGCTACTAGTTAGTTACTACTACTTAGTTACTACGAGTTAAATATACTATTTTAGCAACATAAAATCGTACGATCCTCTTTCCAATAAGCTTTGTTAGGTAGAATCTACCAGTTTTCAGTCTAAACTCTGTTCGTGTGTCTGGTTTGTTATTTTTAGACATATGTCCTTCCCAATCTATGTTTGACTCATGCTCAGAAGACGGGTCCGAACTATCATCGTAAGGGATGCTTTCGACGTTGTCGTTGTCAGAAGATGATGAATTGTTGAGATACTTGGATTGGGGAAGTACTGGTTTAGTCTTTTTAATTTTATTGCCTGTTAAATGATGCTTTCTCGGTTGGGTGTCCATAACTTTTCTTTTCACAGCTGTTTTCTTCATATTTTTGTTCATTCTTTCCTCGTGCTCGTTTTCTATTTCATTTTTCTCAGGTGTATCAGTTAAGACTCGACACTTGCCCCTTTTACGATCTTTTTGTATGTTTGTTCTTGGAGGTGCCTTAGGTAAAGGGCGGACTACCTCTGGTAACTTGTATGGTAGCTCAGGTTCTTCAATCTTAGCAGTTATTTTATGATTATTAATGAGGGGTCTGAAATAACTATCTTCATTGGTATTAGCAGGATTATCTCTATCAGTGACCGAAGAACTATAGAACTCGTGTTTTTGAAATACATTTTCATTCTCTGGCCAGATCCCTGAAACACTGAATCCAGATTCAATATTTGTTCGATTAAATGCTAGTTTATATGCCTGACCAGAAATTCCAGCGACATCGTAAATTGATATTGGTTTTCCTGAGGTTCTTATCATCCATTCGGTGCACGCGTTGTTATAATAAGTTTTATATGGGCCAAAAACACTGCGATCGAGGGATTGGAGCTTATGGCTCGTATGAGGTGGAATAGTCAATATTACGATCCCATGTTCTTTAGCTAAGTTAATGATTTCGGAGGTAATATGACTTTCATGATTGTCTAATATTACTAATATGTTATCATCGACGGAAGGCTTTGTGATATGTATAAAATGCCTTAAATATTCTAAGAATATGACTCCATTTGACTAAGCACTAGAATGAGCCGTTCCCACCGAATCAGCAGGTGCACTTTTCAGCATATAGAGCTTAAAATTCACTCTGGGAAATATGTAGATAGGGGGGACAGCATTCCCTGAAGCACTTATAGCAGCTATAAATGTTACATTAGTACCCCTTTCTCCACCTGTAGAGGAACTAACGTGTTTAATACCCTTGTAAGCTACAATTTTTCCAGGAACGTGAACAATAGTGTTACCACTATCATCAATATTGTTTATTCTACTGGGTGTGAAAGTGCTTATTCACGACTTATTTAATTTTGAAAAAAATAATGAGACATTGTGTTTGTTGAAATTGGTTCCGCGAGATAGGCTAGTAGCTTGTGGCTTTCTTAAACTAAGTTGCTTATGGCGACTCATAAAGTCAAGGAACCACTGTTTTCCGGCACAATAATTATTATTCCAGGACGGTGGACTGGCTTATTGTTGGCTTTAGCGTATTCAAATGCTAAAGTTTGCAAAGAGCGACGTGAAAGTCCATAGTGCATATGACTCACTTGAGTTAAATACTGACATAAGTCGTTCTCCTCATCCGTGAAAAATACTTCTGGGACTGCGCAAGCACCATAAGAGTGCAAATTGTTGGGACCACGGACCAAAAATCTTTGAAGTGTCGTCCGTGCCACATGGAATTTTTTTGGAGCTAATCGGACCAATATTTGCTTTTCTTGAATTGCTTTGTATGCTTTTAATAGGTTTTTATGATCTGTCGGAGCTCTTTTTACGTCGGTTTTGCTTCTAGGCATCTGTAAAGTAAAAAAGAACTGTTTTTACCTCTTTTTATTTATCCACCTACAAGAGATTGTATCTTGGGCCGGGGCCCAACGAACAAGACGTGATGGTGGTCCAAGGTACAAGACTCGGCCGAAAAGAAAACGAATATGAATTTAAAATAAAAAAACTGTTTTGTTATATTTCTCAATATGTTGTAAGTAGCTGTTAGAATAATCATACGCACTCTGTGATTTAATTTACCATATCTCTTAACATAAAAAGTAAAAAAGAAAATGATCTATCCTATAAATACTTACTTTTTACAAAATAATTCACTATATTTTTAAGACAGCCGCAAATGATTTCTGGTGACGTTCAACAACTAACCACAGAATGACGATGATTGTAGAAGAGCTTGACGTAAGAAACAGAATAGTTCGGGCGCCAAATTAAAAAGAATGGGTGGCTCATGGTATAAGCTGGCCCAAGGTACAAGCCGCCTCTCCCCTATATGTTTAGACAAATGTCTTTTTCAGTTTCGTGCAAAGCTTTAAAATAAATATTCTTTCAGAGTAAATATTGAAGATTAGGGGAGTCAAAATACAGTCTTGCCTCACTCTGTGCATTATTTTCATATATTCGGTATGTTCACTTTTATTTCTGAGATTTGCAATCCTATATAGATATAGATCTTGGTTGTTAATTCCTGCTTCTTTTAGTATTTGCATCATATTGGCATGCTGTACTCGATTAAACACTTATATCATCCAAATCAGGATCTTCAGAATCAGGATCTTCAGAATCAGGATCAAATTTAATGTTAGCCAGGGATCCTGTCTCTGTCCGAAAAAGGTTCTTACCCCAATCAGGGTTCTATAGACTAACCTTTGGTACAAACATGTCGTAGAAGTTACTATTGCTTTGGAATTGTTCAATGTTGTCTTGATACAAGAGCCTTGGGCCCTTGGACCCACGGTCAAATACAACGTCCATCGGATGTTGGCGAAAAGCTTATACAGTGATGAGTGCCTTAAGAACCGGCAAACGTATTATGTTTTCTATCTTTTGAGTTATTTTGCCGGTTCTTAAGGCACTCATCCCTGTATATGTCAAAGCTTATATATGTTAGACTGTAAAACAACCCGTGTAGACTTAATGGCTTTCAGGAAATCAAAATTAGACACGCATTGCTGAGCGGAAACCCTGAAGAGACATGACAAAAAGTCTTGGAGAAGAGAATTCTAAAGAAAGTATTAATGAAAGGGTTATGTTAGTACCGTTCGCGTCATAAAAAACTGGTACAACTCTTATAATCGAAAATCGTATTTTTTAAGTTGTGTAAATTGAGCTTTTCACATGTGTCATTCTAATTTCGAAGGCAACGTTGCCAGTTCAACGAAAATATTATATCAAACCAGCTAAAAGCAGGGCTGTGCGACAGGTCGCAAGTTTTTAAGTATATTAAAATCTAATACAATATCGAGCGTTCTCGATTAGTCAGTCACATTTATATTTAAACATTTATTTAAACATACATCTCAAAAAATTCTATTAATTTTGAAATTTTCCATTATCTCAGTACCCATACATTGATTCGTGTTTAATTATAATTTGTGAAAATATTTCATTTTGACAAACTTGTCAAATGTGACTGATGGCAAGCAATATTTTTTATGTTTCATTTTTATGTTTAATCGTTCGGATATGTTCGAGAAGTTTTCAGTTCTGTTATAAGAGGATTTTTTAAGACAGACGATGATATCTTACTCCGCTTAATTTTATTCTCATTATCATTTATACACCGTAAATCATTTAATTTTGAAAAAAATATGCATGTCAATGGGTAGGTAAATGTTTTTTGTTTACATTTTATACATAATAATGTAAAAAAGTAATAGTCTCTTTATAGATAAAAACGGATTACAATTAGGGTGTAGATTCAACCTCCATAAGGAACATTACAGTGAGATATTGGATTGTAATGTAATACTGTCACGTTTTGAAAAGCATTTTTCTATGTAGGATAAAGTATAATGTTAGTTTTTCACATTTATCGTTTATGTAATAAATAATAAATTAATTTAAGTAGTTTGCCTGTTACTAAACTTATTGACATAACATACAGTCAACAGTTTGTGTTCGGTAAGTAATTAAGTAAAGTATAAAATTACAGTAGATGCATTCCAATGTTTCCTGTGCCAATACCCTACGTTTAAATATCGTTCAACATTTTGGACATTAACTTAATCCTCTCTCTGGTTATTAAATTTATTAGATACGGTTTTTTGTTGTTAATAATAAAAATAATACCTATCTAAATACTTTATACATTTTTGAACGTTATTTTTTACGTTTTAAGTTTTATTTAAATTTACTGAAATTTCGTTATCTGTGATGGCAACAACGAATTAATTCACGAACCATTGTGTCCAGTCTGAACACAGGTTTACATTGGGAAAAAAAAGTGTACCAGTTTTATATGACGGGAAGTGTACATAGTATAAAACTAAGGTAGTAAAGAATATTGGCATAGGGCGCAGATAGGATAAAACAAAGTGTAAAAGATGACAGGGATACGTAAATACGTGTCTTTGACTTGGTTTTGGTCCACCCCAGTAAGAAAAGGATCACTACAGGAGAAATGCAACCAATTTGTGGCATTAGAGTTAGAAGACACTAAAATCTCATGGTCGGCCAACAAAAATGTATGGAAAAAGAATGCCATTACCGTTAAAAAAATCAAAATGAAATATTAATGCGAGTAAATAACTAAGGTAAAGATAATGGTATGGGTTGCAACAAAGAGAAGAAGAAAAAAGTCATAAAAAATGGAATGCAAGGGTAAATAAATAGTTCTGACTCATTGGTCTTCATAAATACGGTGTAGCCAAGTTAGTTAATTATTTGTTGCTCTGAGACCTCTAGGTCTTTTAATATCATTGCTAGAAATTGGTTGCATTGCTTCTATAGTAGTCGTTCTTAAGGTTAGTTTCAGCTCTTGTAAATTACCTTCACCGTAGTCATGAAGATTTAATAAGTCAGAAATACGTATTTAGGATCAGCTTCTATCGTTTATAACTTTTTTTTCTTTGTTCCGAATTATGTCATTTTTTTCAGAAGCACTCTGTTATAAACCGGTCGTACTGCAGACAATTGGCTTATTATATATTTTTGACTCATTCATGATATCCATTCTAGAAGTATTAAAGACTGTAAAACTGCTTATTTTGTTTTCCTCGGCGTCGATAACCTCTTTTCCTCTTATCAGCCGAATTTACGCAGAAGCAGCTTTCATCCCTAAACAAAAATCGATCCAAATCATCATTACAATTTTGATGTTCTTACCAAAGGCTAGTTGTGATACACGATGTCTCTGTAATTTTAGGGCTTTAATCTCGCTTTTAAAATTTTTGCTGCGATACTACAAATCAATAATCTATCGACCTCATCTTCTAATATAGTGTCCGGTTTCTCTCCAACTTGTACTATGTCAATGGATCGACGATTTTGATTTATAATACATGCTGGCAACATTACTATAATCACGACATCATCACATTCGAATGCAACATGTACCACTTTCGGTCCTACATATCACTCGGTGCTAAATCGCCAATTATGTTTTACGACCAAAGTATGTTCTTCATCAAGGAAGTTTTTAAAAACCGGTAAAAATCAAATATCGAAATGTTTTTCTAAAAATCATTACATTAAAAAATGTATATCATGTAAGTCTGTATATAAAGTGGAACAGCCAAGTGGAATAAACTCGAGATAATAAATAAATGGGGGTTTATAAATACTATTAAACATGATAATAAATATGAAAATAAATAAAAGCGTGTTCGTCTTCTTAAACCAGCCAAGTCTAAGGGTTTAGTTTTATATACAATATTTTTGACATATCCCCATAAGAAGAAGTCTAATGGCGTCAAATCAGGAGATCTTGCTGGCCATTTATCGATCCTCACCTACCTATCTACAGATTTCGAAATATTTGGTTGAGGCACTGTCGAACGGTAATTTGGTGATACTCCATATTGCTGAAAGTATAGCATATTCGCTGGAACTTGTGGGTTTGCTGGATCAGGATATAAGTTTTTCAAAGTTATTGTGGAAAAGTGCTAAATAATTATTGCCATTCAAATTGCCATTAACGAAAAGAGAACCTATAATATAATCTCCAACAATTCCTGTTCCACATATTAACCTTTTTAGGAGATTGTGAATGTTCTTCTTTCATAAAGTGAGGATTTTTCCTAGACCAATAGGAACAATTCTGACAATTAGTATGCCCGTGAAGTATAAAGGCACACTCATCAGAAAACAAAACATATTCTAATTGAATCACATTGTTATCTTACATTGCCATTATTTCTTCACGAAAATACATTCCCCCATCAAAGTCGTCTTTTAGTTTCTGAGTTAGTATCACTTTATAAGGATGCATATTATTTTGTCCTTTGGTATATAGACGGCATAAGATGTTAAAGCAACTATCTATGTTAGGGATACCCAATAAGTTGGTTAAACTTATACGAATGACTCTGGAGGGTTCCAAAGCTATGGTGAGAATAGATGGAGATATGACGCAGGCCTTTGATATTGAAAATGGAGTTAGACAAGGGGATGCCTTATCAACAACACTTTTTAATCTAACTTTAGAAGCTGTTGTTAGAAAACTGGATGTAAACGGCTGTATTAATACAAGATCTATGCAAATATGCGCATATGCGGATGATGTTGCCATAATAAGCCGCAACAAAAGGGTATTGAGCGAAAAAGTCATAGAACTGAAACGAGAAGCTGCTACGTTTGGTCTATATATAAATGAAAGCAAAACAAAATATATGGAGTGCACAAAATCGAATGAACATGAGAATCTGAAGGTAGACAACCATACCTACAAATATTATAAACAATTATATATATTATATAACAATTATATATATTATATATTAACAATTATATATACTATAAACAACGTTGGCTTCTGTCTTAAATAGACATATACAGTTACACTGACTGCTCTGTCATAACTTCCGTCTTAACCTGCCAAGATTGTCATTTCAATCAGTTGCTTTGACAAAGTCCTCGTAGACATACCGTCTCAGGACTCGCAACTAATGTAGAGTCATATGTCGCCATGTTACCAATCCAACGGTAACTTTAACATCTTAACTTTAAATTAAACATAATGTAAATCAAATCTTATTTAATAATTTTTAAAGGGTTTTTACCCACATATTTAGTGGCTACATCCATGTATTAACTTGTAAGTATTAACCACACTTTTACATTAACCTTAGTCAAAACTTAAATCATTTCATGTTCTTTTTAATTAAGTGGTTAAATACTATTTTAGGACACTGATGATGGAATATTTATTCCGAAAACGTTTTGTCAATGCAACATAGCCCAACTGGGTTTTTTATATACCTTTTTATAAAGGATTTTATTCAAAATTTTTTAATATATGGTATACAGCCAAATACAGGAACTTTGTTTCCTTGTGGATTACAAATATGCCTCCACTTTTCTCTACCTAGGCTCAATAATAAATGACAACAACAACATCAGTCAAGAAATACAAGCACGGATTCTTAGCGGTAATAAGTGTTTTTATGCATACAAAGACTTAATGAAAAGTAAGTTACTGAATCGTGAGTCTAAGCTGAGAATCTACAAAACAGTAATTAGACCAGTGACCACATATGGATGTGAAACGTGGACTCTCTCAACCACTGATGAAAATCAACTGAGAATATTTGAGCGCAAAATACTAAGGAAGATATTTGGACCAACCCAATGCAGCGATAGTTCGTGGAGAATTAAAATGAACCACGAGCTGGATGAACTAATGCAGAGCGCAGATATTGTCAGATTTGTAAAATCACAAAGACTAAACTGGCTTGGTCACCTAGAAAGAATGCCAGATAATCGAGCTGTAAAAGTAGTCCAGAGATGGAAGCCCCAAGGAAACAGAACAAGAGGAAGGCCCCGTAAAAAATTGATAGACGACGTAGAGAGGGATCTTAAAACCATGAACATCAGGCAGTGGCGAAGGAAAGTATCCGACAGGGCAGAATGGAAGAACATTGTTAAGCAGGCCAAGACTCACAAAGGGTTGTAGCGCCATTAGAAGAAGAAGAAGAAGAAGAAGAAGGTATATAGACGGCAAATTTTGATATGTTTCATGAAATAAGTAACATTCAGTTATGTTTCTATGTTCTCCCCCTCTTTCCCGTGCTGTACGGAGTGGAAGCGTGGACCCTAAAGGGATTAGCATTAAACGCTTGGAAGCCTTTGACATGCGGGTATACAGACAACTACTAAGAATAAACTGGGACGACAGAGTTAGAAATGAGGACCTTAGATGTCTAAACCAAGCAATACAACTGGTCAATACAATAAAGAGACGCAAGCTATAATACTTCGGTTACATTAGCCACCCTGAAAATTATGTACCACTGGTCATTCAGGGAAAAATCCAAGGTAAACGTGGTCCTGGTAAAAGAAGAACATAATGGCTGAAAAATCTAAGACATTATTTATAGCTGCTGTCAATACAGTCACGATAGCGAATATGATAGCCAACTATCATATTGGAACTAGAAGAAGTAGTTGTCTCCATAACCAATAATCTGTGGAATTGTTATTTGTGAATTTCTGTTAAATTAACCAGGGTTCTGATGTGCAGTTAACGACATTCAATCGACTATAAAACAATTACTGTCATGTAGACAGATAAGAATTTGCTAAGGTCTGGGGTTTTAGATTAAAGTAAACAAAACTATTATACAGAACTTTTTTAAATTTCATATCCGTAAAACAGAACGCTGAAATAGTTTTTGCTTACTTTCTCATTATCAAGACCTTAATGGGAAAAAAGCATTCCGTCTATTGTAGCAAATTTTGCAATTCTGAAAACACTTAATATTTCCGAAACAGATAAGGATATATATATATATATATATAGGACATTGTACATAGAATATGTCTAGAATACTGTGAGGAATCTCAAAATTGAATAATATACAGGGTGTTGTATTTGAAATATGAAAGTAGGTATTGCCACTGTTCAGAGCTGTAAAAGATACTTTTTAAAAGTATCTAGATACTTTTAAGATACTTGAGGTAAAAAGTATCTTAAGATACTAAGTATCTAAGATACTTTTTTGTGAAAGTATCTAAAGATATAAAATACCGGAAAAGTATTTAGAGTAAAAATATCTTAGATACTTTCAAGTATCTAAGATACTTTTGAGTATCTAAGATACTTTTAAGTATCTAAGATACTTTTAAGTATGTAAGATACTTTTATGTATCAAAGATACTTAGATGCTTTTCTAGTATCTAAGATACTTAGATACTTTTGTAGTAACTAAGATACTTTTAGGGTATAATATAAAGGTATTCGGTACTCTACTACTCTACAGTAGATTGTCGATACTTTTGTTTTAAAAACATCATTTTAACCCTTTAAATTATCATACAATTTTAGTTTAAGCCAGCAGGTACTTTGAAATGGTATACTTTGGGCTTTGGGGTAGATAAGAAATAAAAGACGTTAAGTTCTTACAAACTAATAACTATGTATTGAAAACCAAAATCCAACATTAAATTTTCAAAACAATATAAAATAAACATAAATTCGTGTGTTAAAAACAGCATAAGATGCATTATGCATTACAAACAGAACATTCAACATAATTAAATTTTTAAACACAATAGGATAGGATATAAAAAATAGTAACATTTTGGTAGCTAATAACTAGTTAGTATAACCACTAGCTTTTAGTAAAACTAAATTTTCAAAAGAATGATCAGACAAGGCATGACGTCGGGGTGAATTAATAAAAGTTGCAAAAGAAAACATTCTTTCAACAGCTGCAGAAGAAGGTAATGGCGTATTGAACTTTTTAAATAATTGTTCTATAATATTATATTTTTTTAACATTTGCATGTTGGTTTCAGAATCGGCCAAATATTGTATTAGTTGCAGCTCAGCTTGTCGTTTATAATCTAAATCAGTATAGCCAGTGTTTTCGTTTTACATTTGAAGATCGGAGTATTCGGAGTTAATATCAAATTCAAAGAACTTGTTTTGCATTTTGGTACTTTTCATTACAGTAGTAATGTTATTTGTACTTACATCAAATTGTTTTAATTGTTCCTCATTTTCCTTCATAATTTTTATAGCTTCTGTAAGTACCAAATCCTTAATTTCACTAAGGTCATTTTCGATATTCCTGATTCCTCGAAATGCAGTAAGCCAACGTGTTTTAAATAAAGGATTAGTAACTGCAGCAAGTATTGCAGATTGGTTGATTTTCAAATCTGGAGTTTAAAGATACTGTCAGAGCGTTCAAAATAGGTTCCACATATTTAAACTTATTGGTTTTAAACTTTTCAATTTTAACAAACAAGCTTACGATTGATGGTAGAAGGAAACCGTAGTACATATTTTGTTCGCCTTGAAGAATGTCAAGTGCTAAAGCAAACGGTTTTAGTATTTGGCATAATTCTGCTAAATAATTTAGATCAGTATCTCTTAGCAGTATCTCTGATAATGCTGCGGGCCGGCGGGCGGGATGTAAAGAACAATACACATAGTCTCTACCGCTACGGCCGGCGGGACAGGTCGAAGCTTGTCGGATCATGAAAAGTATCTATTTCTCAGGTCCTGAGTAAGTATCTAAGATACTTTTTTGTATCTAAGATACTTTTAGTATCTAAAGATACTTTTGAAGATAAAAGATACTAGATACTTTTAAGAAGTATCTAAAGTAAAAGTAACTTTTAAATGAACCAAAAAGTATCTTAAATAAAAGTATCTAAGATACTTTTAGTATCTTAGATACTTTTTTTATCTTTTTACTAAAGATACTGTTGTGAATTTATTAATTGTTATGTCTTTAATTTATAATGTCTTTACTAATTTATTATATTGTTCCTACTTTAATTTATTAAAAGGCACGATAATTTATATAAGTTTATTTCTCACTAAATAATACACATAATTTATTTAGGCGAGCGTAACATAAATATCGCGAGCGCGAATCTTCTTTATTAACTAACTGTTTTCAAAATAAAAGTTCCCTTATATTTATACGAAAACAGCTGCTCTAGAATCCCATGGATTTTGACATCAATTGACCTGGTTTCGCCTCGAATGGACAGGCCTAATTCCGGAAGATTCGAATGGAACCAGTTTTTTTTTATTACTTGGAGTTTATGCCAGCTATTCGAAAGGTCTCGTATATTCTAAAACAGAACAGCATTAGTCATAATATAATACGGTTATTTTAGGCCAGGATAATTATCGTAACATTGCCCCCCTCTTAAAAGATGGTTCCTCCTGGAACCTTGTCGGGACTGGAACCGGAACTGTATGCTGGTATCGGCAACTGGACCCTCTTTTACAACTTCCAGTTGTATAAAAATGACAAGGGACGGTTTTCTCTCCGCACCAGTAACTATGCGGATTGCAACAGACTAACACCTGGACTTCGGTGTCTTTAAAGATCTCCTCCACCATATTTCGGATGACCCTCCAATCTAATTGGCGGCACTCCAACTTTGGCATGGCTAACTTTTGCACGTCGGACTCTAGTACGTGCTCTCTCAATTGAAGTAAAGCTTCCCACACATCTCGGTAGGTAGGTTGGTCACGGGCAGTGTCTTTTGTTACCAGGTAGAAAAGGTAACGTGATGCATCTTGGAGTTTCAAGGTTTTACCGGGAGCTGGCACCTGGCATTGAAGTTCTGCAACTCGACCAAACTTCCTTCGAAAGACGGATGCCAACCCTGGTGCGTCTTTGATACTGGCCGGGATGGTAAGGGCCAGCGAGTAGTCATCGGGGAGCGCGAGTAGATCTTGCTTTTCTTCAGTGGTAACACCATGTCTTGCTTTACCGGTACCTCCATAGGCACCCATGAATTCCTCAAACGTGAGGTCAGACATGTCTTGGACTTGGTTTACTTCCACTTCTTCATCTACGTCGTGGTCACCTTCGAAAGACGCCAGCCGGTTATGGTGTACTATCATCGGCTTTCCCCTCGGAATCTTGCTTATTCGGTAGATGACATCGTTGATCTTCTCCATGATGAGGTATGGACCTTCCCAAAACTGCTGCAATTTGGGAGAACAACCTTTTCGCTTCTTGGGATTATACAGCCAGACTTTGTCGTTCTTCTTAAAGCAACCCTTTTCGGCTTGTGTATCGTACCGTTTCTTCATTCGGTCGCTAGCGATCTGAAGGTGGGAACGGACCAACTCATGTATATCGTCCATTTTTCTTCGTAATTCGATCACATAATCCTCACCTGCTACATCTTCTCCAGGTCGACACCCAAATTCTAGATCACAAGGTAGTCGCATTTCGCGTCCGAATAGGACTCTGGCTGGTGTCTGACCTGTTGATTCGTTAACAGCAGATCTGTAGGCCATTGTGAAGAACGGAAGGTATTGGTCCCAATCTCGCTGATGATCGGACACCATCTTCGTCAAATACTTGCCGACTGTCCTATTCATCCGCTCTACCATACCATCAGATTGCGGATGATATGCTGTAGTTCTTGTTTTCTTCATGCCTAGTCTATCACATATTCCTTGGAATAGATCGCTTTCGAAGTTCCTGCCTTGGTCACTATGTATCTCCAAAGGCACTCCAAATCGGCTGATATATTCTTGGATCAACTTATCTGCAACGGTGGCGGCCTTCTGGTCGGGAAGTGCGTAAATCTCGACCCACTTAGTAAAGTAATCCATTACTACCAACATGTACTTGCCTCCATTTTCACTTTCTGGAAATGGTCCAGCGATGTCCAAAGCTATTCTTTCAAACGGGCTTCCAACATTATATTGTCTCATAGGAGCTCTCCTTTTCCGGTGAGGCCCGTTACTCGTAGCACAAATAGTACATTTCTTACACCAGTCTTTTACGTCGTCGGAACTGTTCATCCAATAAAACCGTTCCCGAATTCGCTGAAGGGTTTTCCTTACACCAAAATGCCCTCCCGATGGACTGTCGTGTAACTGACGAAGTACTTCGGCTATTCTGCTCTTTGGGATCACCAACTGTCTTCTCTTCTCTGAACCGTCATCATTTTCCAGGACTCGTTTAAGCAAGCCATCTTCCATGATAAATGAGTCCCACTGGGCCCAATACGTCTTAACTACTGAGCATAGGTTTGATATTTCTTGCCAAGGTGGTCGACGGTTTTCCTCTTTCCATTTTCGAATTTTCTGTATAACTGGATCTCTTTCTTGTTCTTCTCTGATCTTAATAGGCGTCCAGTCGTCGTTGACCATCGTTGTTCTTAGCACTGCTGCTTCCTTGGATTCCGTTTTGTTGCAGTGGGAACACTCTACTGGGCATGGCCTTCTGGAAAGAGAATCAGCGTTTCTATGGCTAACTCCGGCCCGGTGCTCAATCTTAAAATCGTATTCTTGGAGTCGTTCGATCCACCTGGCTATCTGACCCTCTGGATTCTTAAACTGCATCAACCACTTAAGGGCGGCATGGTCGGTTCGGATTAAAAACTTCCTTCCATAGAGGTATTGATAGAAGTGCTCTACTGATTTCACTACTGCCAGAAGTTCTCTTCTCGTGACGCAATAATTCCGCTCAGGTTTTGAAAGGACTTTACTAAAATATCCGAGGACTCGTTCCTGTCCTCCTTGAATCTGAGACAGCACTCCTCCAATTCCCACGTTACTTGCATCCGTATCTAAGATGAACTCTCCTTCTGGCAGTGGATACCCCAAAATTGGTGCTGTTATTAAATGCTTTTTCAACGTTTCAAAGGCATTTTGGCAGTCTATATCCCAGCGGTATTCTCTTGCTTCCTCTGTAAGTCGCGTTAATGGCTTAGCGATATCTGCAAACTTCTTAATAAACCTCCGGTAGTAAGTACATAGTCCAAGAAAACTTCTCACTTGATGTTTGTCAGTTGGTTTTGGCCATTCCTTAATGGAATCGATTTTTCCCTTATCCACGGCCACTCCTTCTTTACTGACTATATGACCCAGATAATTGACTTTACCTTGAAATAGCTGGCACTTTTTGGGGTTTAGCATCAATTGGGCAGCTTTAAGTCGATTAAAAACGTTTTCTAAATTCCTCAAATGATCTTCGAATGTCTCCCCCAAGACGATTATGTCATCTAAATAAACCAGGCATGTTTTCCAAGATAACCCTCTCAACACATTTTCCATAAGCCTCTCAAATGTCGCAGGAGCATTACAAAGTCCAAATGGCATAACGTTGAATTGCCACAATCCAGATCCTGTGGTGAAGGCTGTCTTTTCTTTATCGACTGGGTCCATTTCTACCTGCCAGTATCCAGACTTCAAATCTAAAGTAGAAAACAATTTACTTCCAGCCAATGTGTCCAATGTGTCATCGATCCGAGGCAGAGGATAACTATCTTTCTTGGTAACGTTGTTCAGCAAACGGTAATCCACACAGAACCTCGTCGTTCCGTCTTTCTTCTTAACCAGGACCACCGGAGAGACCCATGGGCTCGTAGAAGGTTCTATCACCCCGTCTTTCTTCATTTCCTGAACAATCGTTTCAGCTTCCTCTCTCTTCGCCTGTGGTAATCGTCGAGCTGTTTGACGAATTGGCTTAGCATTACCAGTATCAATTTTATGCTTAACAACGGTAGTTCTTCCCGTCTTTCCTCCTTTCGGTACGAAAATATCACGATACTGCCGCAGAAATTCCCTTAATTTCCTTTTCTCCATCTGATTTAGAGACTGTCCTGCAACTGCAACCATTTGGTCGAATTTGTCGTTGGAATTATCAGATGTTGTCGCCTGACGGATTATGGATGTCACAGGTACACAAGTTCCTACTTTTGTCTCTTTCTTTATGGTCACTGGGTAGTCGTTGACATTGATAAGTCTCACAGGAATTTCTTTAGCCGAAGTCACCAATTCCTTTCCAATTATGATTCCACGGCCAACCTCATCGTCGTGGTTCCAAGGCTCCATCATAACAGGTCTCCCTTCGTCTACAATTCCCTGTAGTCGCGCTACTATGATCGTTTCGCTTCTCGCAGGCACGACTGTATCTTCTGTAATGGCTGCTTGCACAGTGTTGTCATTATGTGGATGGAGAAATACCTCCTCGTTGCCAACTTTGATTACCTTATTCTTAAAATCCAATTGGAATCCATGCATATTCATTACGTCCATTCCTAATATAACATCCTCTTCGATGTCAGCAACTATAACAGTATGGACAAACTTTTCTGCCCCAATTCCCAATTGTACCTGGATTTCTCCATGAATGTTGGCATTTTCACCTGTAGCGGTCCGAAGTCGTAACCTCGTTGGTAACAGTTTCTTTCGGCTGTTTATAACTGTCGGGCGTATAATGGTTCTGGTCGCTCCGGTATCCACCAACAACGTATGCTTTTTACCATTTATGTCTCCATCTACATATACACTATCTTCACGACATTTCAAAGAAGCTATTAGTATGAGAGGGTCTTTGGAAAAGTTCTGGGTCGAAGCTGCCCCCCTAAGGCTGACCCGTTCTAGTTTTCCTGATGGTGAGTTTCTTGATTTGCGTCGTACCTAGGGTGCTTACAGGAGCTTCGTACGTGTCCTATTTCGCCACAATTCCAGCATCTGATGGTCTTCGTTTTCTTGTATGTCATGCTTTTCATCATATTAACGAGCTGGTCAAGTTTATCTTCATCTCCTTCCTCTTTTACAGTCCTAACTTTACTGTACCCGCCAGAGGCCTGCGTAGCTGACTCGTATTCGAGGGCGGCGGATAGGACATCAACCAGCGTCTTGTGACGAGCTAATCGCAGTGTTCTCTGCATTTCATGATCACGAAGACCATCAATAAACGTTTGAACGGCCAATTTTTCCATCATGTCTTCGGGAGCTGTTGGATAAGCATATCGTACTAATCTGGCAATATCTACCTCATATTCTTGAAGAGCCTCATCTTTCTTCTGTCTACGATTTTTAAGCTGCGACTGATATACATGCTCCAAATGTTCGTGGCCATATCGCATATTTAACCTCTTCTTCAGTTGTTCGAAATCATCGGTCTCCTCTACGGCTATGGTCTGAAGCACATCTAAGGCATCTCCTCGAAGAGCGATAGTCAGGTTTACAGCCTTTTCTTTTTCAGACCATCCATTTGCTCTTGCGGCTGATTCGAACTGTTTCATGTAGTTGTTCCATGATGATTTTCCGTCGAAAGTTGGGACTTTCACATGGACAGAACCTCCACTTCCTTCAAATTTCGGTCGTGTTTCCAACTTACATTTCGTCTCGTCTTCTTTTGTCTCCACTGTAATTGGATTGTTTCCTCTCTCTGCTGTCCCTGTTTCCTCCAGCTTCTTTTCCATCTCTTTCCATATCTTTTCTTCGAAGGCCAACATATCGGCAGCAACTTGGTTTTTTAACGAAGACATTCTATCGTCCAGGGCAGACATCTCAGAAGTGACTTTAGAGATTTCCAAAGAGATATTAGCAGAGACTTTGCTTTCCAGCGAAGAAATCTCGTTAGAAACTTTGTCTTCCAAAGAAGCGATGTCGCCGGAAACTTTGTTCTCTAATGATGCGATGTCACCAGAAATTTTCGAAATCGACGAGAGGACAGCATCATGTTTGTCTTCAAATATATAAGTCTCTGGATCTAGTCCTTCTTCTAGCAAAGCGTTCTTTAGTCGTTGGACTAACTCAGCCTTTTTTCCGGTAGAAGCTAATTCTCTGTCTTCAAGATGTCTTCTTAAATTAGTCACTGTCAGCTCATAAATCGTCGTCATTTTCACAATTTATAAATATTCACTTGTATTATTATTATAAGTCTAATTTATGTTCGATCTCACTCTGACACCATTTGTTGTGAATTTATTAATTGTTATGTCTTTAATTTATAATGTCTTTACTAATTTATTATATTGTTCCTACTTTAATTTAGTAAAAGGCACGATAATTTATATAAGTTTATTTCTCACTAAATAATACACATAATTTATTTAGGCGAGCGTAACATAAATATCGCGAGCGCGAATCTTCTTTATTAACTAACTGTTTTCAAAATAAAAGTTCCCTTATATTTATACGAAAACAGCTGCTCTAGAATCCCATGGATTTTGACATCAATTGACCTGGTTTCGCCTCGAATGGACAGGCCTAATTCCGGAAGATTCGAATGGAACCAGTTTTTTTTTATTACTTGGAGTTTATGCCAGCTATTCGAAAGGTCTCGTATATTCTAAAACAGAACAGCATTAGTCATAATATAATACGGTTATTTTAGGCCAGGATAATTATCGTAACAATACTTTCAGCTCTGCCACTGTTACATGACACAGCCTGTATGAAAAGTTTTAATTGCAAAAAAATGCAACTAAAAATACAAATCGACATGTCTTAGCAGTTTTTTTAACATGCTCACATTTATTAATTATCGAATTTATTCCATTTGGCTGTTTCACTGTATATAATATAATAAATACCTTTAGACTAGTAGAAGCCAACGTTTTATCCTACAGCCTTAGCGATACCATTAGTTGCTAAATCGCCCATTATTGACTATTTTACGATCAAAGTAGTAACAAGGTTTTCAAAAACCGGTAAAAGCCAAATATCGAGATGTTTTTTTAAAAGAATTAAAAAATTCACGTCATGTAAGCCTGTATATAATAAATAAATAACCTAAGACGAGCGAGTAGAGGCCAGTAGCGTTTTATAGCTCTGAAACTATTTCCTTGATTTGATACATGGGAACAATGAATTGCAACAGCAATTACACTTTTTTTTTTGTTTTACGTGTCGGAAATCGTTTTCAAAAGTTCCTGAAATGAAATTTGTTAATAATGGATATAAGCTTTGAATGTTATTTTCAATTGGCCGGAAATGGGACTTTGACAGTTTAAACTAACTTGGCGTAGGTCTTGGTGGTTTCAGACATGTTTACACCTTTGAGTTAAAGTCTTAAGATGTGTTGTTATACTATAATATGTGTTTATGGTAAACGGTAGTAGGCATTTTTCTGTGTTGGCTAGTCTCACCATCTCAGGATCTTATCTTTGGGGAACAGAGAGTTAGAATATGCTTATAATCGTTCTTTATTGATGACACACTATTTACAACTTACAGTTAATGATTTATATCTAACATTGACTAGGCATAACTAAGATTACATCTGTTAAATTACAAACTAGCGACCGACTAAACTACATTAAGATTATTAATTAACCTCGATTGTTTGTCTGTTTACCTTTTTATATTATATCGGTCTCTGGCAAATCAACTCGTTTATTAGCCCAAATAATGGTTATATAAAACTACTGAATCTCCAAGGTTAGGCTTAAAATATAATAAAATTATTTTGAAACTAGACATGCATGTTAACAATACGTGTGTCCTTGATTTCTGATTGAAAATCAATTACTTATTGTATTATTGATAATTTTAATATTTTTAGATCACTGTATTTATCTCAATATTTTCAGAATATGTCTTTGATATACTACATGTTGATATCAAATTCTGATCTTTGATGTGGTGTTATAGATGTGCCTATATAAACGATTTTATATAAGAAAATTATTTTCTTGTGTTGTGTTTTACATTAAATATTTCAATTTTGGAAATTAGCCGCAATAAATGTAATTTGAATTAGAACATATTTTTATAGTTTTGGTCTCAGTAAACATGTTTATTTTCCTAAGTCAACAAAATTTATTTATTGAGTTTTAATTCATATATCTGGATAATGTTAATTCCAGACGCTAAATTATTTATTATATTTTATTATATCTCAGGGTTCTTATTTAAGTTCAGACATACCTTTATTTTTAACTAGTCTTCAATAAGAAACAGGAGTAAACGGAAATAAATCAAACTCAAATATGTTCAATTCAATTAAATATTGTTATAATACCTTGGAAAATTATTACTCGTATAAAAACAAATTAATTAAACATATCAATGTTATCCTTTTCTGACAAATTGAACTGCGCAGCCCAAAATAAAGTAACTTTTAAAACAAATAGGATCTTACAGAAAATTCTTCTTATACTTCTTTTTATATAGACATGACTCTGTCTGTTTTTCAATGTGCCTCCAGTAAGTTGTCGTTCCATCGTTTTCTTGGTCTTCTCCACCTTGTTCTCTTTTGACTTCCAGAAATCTCCTTGTCTATGTTTTTCCCGAACTTACTACAATTCCTGCCAAGCAGCATTCATAGACTAGAACTGCTACCACTTTTTAACTGATTCACAAATTACTTTTATACTGTTTAAATTTTCCGCCACTCGTTCACTTCTCAGGATTTGATGTTCTTCCTTCTGTGGTCAGCAACAGACAACTACCTTCTCCTCCTTTCAAAATTCACCCAGCATCCAAGATCTTCTTCCACACTTCAATTGATTTTCAACCAATCACCTTCCGCATTTCAAGAACAAAACCAAAACTTTACTTTCTCAAAATTGACTGTACCTTACAATTTTGTGTTCTATAAACAAAATAACAATGGCCCTCTATAATTACCATTCTACCAAAATTCTCTAGAGGTTTTTAAAAACTCTATGCGAAAAACAATAGACACCCATATCGCTTATATTCTGCTTGCTCAAACTACGAAGAAAACAGGTAAATGGCTCCTTCCATGAATTTGATAACGAAACAAATTGTCGATTTTACTAAAGCTACTTATTTTAAATCTAACACAATATATAATATTATAAATTTAAACATTCACCATGTAAGTCCATAACAAATTCATATCACTTGTAACCTACACACAAAAACATTTAATTGTAGATGGAGTGTTTATTCTGAGACAGAAAGATAACTATTAAATAAAGAGCAAAATCTATAAAAGTACCATCTGATTTACGACACTGAAAATTGGTAGCTGAAAAAAATAACACAGTTACAAAAATGAGAATAACATTAAGAATAAATTTATTAAGGGGGGTAGGATATCTTTGTTTTTTTTTTGTTTTTTATTCGATAGTATAACTCTCCAAGAGTATCCACCTGTCCAGTTAAAATTTCAGAGTGATTGGAGCAAAATTGATGGAGTTATAGGAATGAATGAGTTGAGTGAGGTGAGTGAGAGAGTTAAGTGAATGAGTGAGTAAGGTGAGTGATTGAGATGAGTGAGTGGGTGAGATGAGTGGGTGAGGTGAGTGATTGAGGTGAGTGAGTTGAGTGAAACAATTCTCGAAAATTCAAAAAAATCGTCTTTTTTTACTTCTAAAATTTAAAAAAACAATAAAATGGATAATATCTCCACGTTGCGACCTAGAGAAACTCATAAGCTAACGAAATCTTTTTGGTTTTTTGTCAACAGATGATTCAGAAGTTACGATAAACACCGTCAAGTGACTGAATTTTGTACCAAAATTTCCGATAATACTTTTGCAATGTTATACTATAATGTACTAATGTTAAAAATAAATTTATATTAAAAAAATTCTTAAAACTATGTTTAAAATATTGAAAATAACCCCCCCCCCCTAAGAGATTTCTAGGTTTAGCATTATGACTACTCAAAATGAGAAGCAAGCTATAAGCTATACCTATAAGCCAAAAATTAATCGTATAAAGCAAGTAATGTTATTGCCGGAATTTTTGTTTTATTCAATCATTAATTGATATTTCTTATATCTTTATTCTAATTTTCTTTTATTTTTCAGGTAATATGAACGTAATTGCTGTATTTCATGAATGTAAGTTAAAATTTAGTATTATACGAAAACGAAATTATTGAATATAGATAAACATATTATATTTGTAACCTTCCCTCGATCAAAATAGAGAAAATTTATTATAAAACATACTTTTGTACAACTTTTTCGTTTTTTCGTACTTACCCTACCAGTATGTTTTAAAAGCTATCCCTCACTTACTGACCAACGACTCCTGGCGGATGAGTTGGTAAGTGGTAAGGCTAGTAAGGCACCCTTTTGTCCTGAGATTAAGAAATCGGCCCGAAGGCAGATGCATTAAAGGTTTGGTCAACGGCATAAGGAAGCAGAAGGCAAGGGGAAACTACTACATTAAAGATCCAATTGAATATATTTAGTAAAATTATCATGGCAATGAGTACTAAAAGAAGACAGTAATGATAGGAATCGGAACCTGGAAGAGAAGAGACAGACAAGGGCTCCCAGGTCGTTCATCAGCGAAACCCTTGTCAAACAAGGAAAAAAAAACAATAAAATTATCCAACGCAAAAATAGGTACATGGCACATCAAAAGCATGTATTCCTCAGATAAAATGCATAACATTCGTCAGGAAATGAGCAGACTAATTATAAATATATTAAGAGTAAGCGAGACACGGTGGCCTAACATTTCGACAAAAATTATACCTTATACTACTTGGAAAATAATGAAAACCAACATAGAGGATGAGTAGCAATTATTGTCGCTACAGAAGCCAACTGAGCAATCAAGGGCTTTGTCCCAATCTCAGAAAAATTGATGCTCTTACAAATAAGAAGGTATCGCACAAAATTAAACTTGATACACAAGTAAAGAGTAACACAAGATTTTTTTTAAAAAACATCCCAATTAATTTGCAATCTGTAAAATTTTAAAAAAGGTAAATGTTAATGATAGTAACAAAACATTTAGGAAAACTGTCCAGTAACAGTCCGGTTTGTGTGTATTTCATTGGTATTTTTTGCTCTGGGGTCCTCAAAGTATTCTGCCCACCTCTCTCACGTACTCAAGGGATACTCACCGAATCGATACCACGATTAAACAGGTAGAGTGAAGTGAAGAACCTTGATGCAAACCGATTAAAATTTGATACTTATCGTTGTTTTTCTTCAATTTATATTTTTTTATATTCTTATTCTGAATTCAAATATTTACATTTTGACATATTTTCTTGAAAATACAATTTTTTTACAATTTTATTTTGTTTAAAAAAAATACATTATGCACACACGATCGTTGTCCTTCATTCGATCGGTTTTTATTTCTGATTGTATTAGGTTTTTTTATATCCAAATTCCTTTGATATTACCTACAACTGTAATAACAAACTAGTGGGTAGATAGTTTCTACGATTAATGTATATTAGTTTATTGAAAATGCCAGAAACTATGGAAAACAGCTGAAAATAGTGTCCATATTAGCTTCGGGGCAGATACTTTCACTATATGTACACACCTTACTATTATAAAAATAAATGTTTGTAACTATATTCAACAAAAAGTGTCATTAATATGCTTTATCTATAAAATTACTTCTTTACTATTCAAATCGTCTGGTTTTCTTCAAATAAATAAAAGTGAAGCTTGGCAACAGCGCAATGAACAGATACCATTCTGCATTAAGCGTCGCCCGCGTTGCCAACTGAGCGATGTTGCCTTTGCGTTAGAACCCTTTATCTTCCTTTGATAAACTGTTTTAGAAGTTAAATGCGAAAAAGTCATATCCAACAGAAAAATATATAATAGTAGTAAGTAATGTAGTTTGTAAAAGGTATTCTTCATTTGGTTGATATTGATTGGACTATAATATTTAACTAGAATAAGCAATACCGATTAAACAACATTTATTTAAACTAAGTATTTGACATTGAAATAAATACTTTTCTGGGACCAATCCAATTGATTAAAAAAAATATCGTCATTATTATTACAGCCATATAAATTTGCATTTGATGAGAACTATTAGAACATAGTATCAAGTATGTGGATAATGTAATACGAACGAATATTATAATAAGCAGACAAAGCAGATGAAAACTTGGAATGTTAAGGAAAGTGAAGTTTAATACTACAACAGACAAGGTCCGAAGCTGCCTGTTAACAGAAAACATAGATATAAAGTCAATATCTGTATAGGAAATAGGAAATTCATTTGACATGTATTTATAATAGTGCAATCAGAGTCAATTTTGAAAATTGGTTAATCAAAGCACAGCTTAATAAACAACTACAGGTTAAAATAATTGCTTAATTTTTTTAAATAATTTGTTTTTGAAAACGATTTCTGGAATGGAAATCGAAACGTCAAAAACAAGCGTTTTATATACCAATCAATAATTGTGGTTTAATCCCATATAACAGTTTCAGAAAGTATCTTTTTTAATAATTCAGTGATATCCCGCTTGCAAACTTTAGTAAATATAAGTTTATAACATATTTATTTATTATTTATAGCTAACTATTTGGTTAAAATAATGAATATCATAAAAATATGCTTTCTGCCATTTAGAATAACCTGGATATTTCGTCGAGGACGAACCGGCAACATTGCTAGTCGCGATCGTATTAGGTTTTGTGTGTCTGTATACACTGCTAACTACTAGTCAGACTCTCGTTCGCGGTGCCGAATATCGTATCGAGATAGCATTGGCGGCAGAATTTGAAATTGTGAAACAAGTGAAGTCCGCACATACGCAGAACTGTGTTACCGTATTCGTTGCGCCTTCTTTGATTACATTTTATGAATGTGTTTTGTTTTTCCGTCGCTCTGAATCGTTTGTTTATTTTTCCAGTGAATGAAAGATACTGTTGTAATAAATAGCTGTGTATTATTAAGGAAAATTAGATACAAGGTAAAATTCTTACATGTTTATGTAAATTTGTGTGTTTGGAAAATGTGTCGCCGACACCGCCGGCAGTTTGTAGTTGTTTTGATAAAAGGTGTGATAATTTTGAGAGTGGTCAAGGTTCATATTTTAGATATCTACTAATCATTTCCTCTTGTTTTATATGTACTTCAATTCTAAAATGTAATTTCTTTGTAGTGTGTATTAATCAGTATTTTCCATCTCCATAATAGAATTATGCTGATTTTCTTTTCATATTACCTTACACAGAAATATTTATTCAAATAACATGGTGGATTTTTATGACCTAGTATTTGCCTATATTTTTAGTTCTTTTAACTGTGTTAATTCATAATAATTTGATCTAATCTAAGTAGGTACTCCTAATCTAAGTAGGAATAGTTCTAGTAGGGTTGGTATTTCTTTTCAGAAATATTTATGACATCGATTAAATAATTACGTAGTTTTAATAACTCGTAATTTATTTTTCAGTTCATGTTGACCTAGGCCTTCAATGGCATACTTACCTCAATATTTTAATATTTTTACGATACAATTTTATCTATACAACCATTTAGTGATTAATATTACCGTTTGTTTTGATACATCTACTTAGGTATATATCGGTTTTTTTGTGTGAAATTCATCCCAATGCCACTTAGTTTCCTTATGGTACTAGTAATTAGTTCATTCAAATTTAACTGTAAAGCTTTTCGGTACATCGTGTAATAGAATAATAATTTTAACAACCAACCCTTAAAACGCCGAACATTCACTGTGACTGTACCAAAATATTGAGAACATGATGGCCAATACTCTTAAGTATTGTTTATCAGGCCACTTTTTGACCGTATGACAAAAATAAAGTACCCGATCTAGTGTACTTTGACGTTACTCAAATTAATTTCGCCAAATACCTTGCTCTCTCCTTAGATCATTATCCGATAGTTGCGATTTGTAATTCCGAAACACTGCTGCTGTTCCGAGATCTCATCAATTTCTATTGAACCTAGACATACATACCTATACCTTTACATTTAGAATTAGATATTTCTGAAGAAATACAAAATCATCCAAGAAAATACGCACGTACTACACCAAATTAAAAAGAAAATTTCATATTAAACGATCTACGAACATTGTACGAAAACTAAGTAAACATTATCAATTAACCAGTGCTCGATACGATAAAAGAACTTAAATAAGACTTTAAAAGCATTGAAAAGTCTTCTAAACAAAACTATTGTAATTCAACATGATGTAGAAAATCTAACACCAATGGAAGCAACGGAGTATGCGTCTGGAAAACTGCTTAACCAACCCAAAGCATTTAATCCACCCTTTCATCCAGAAGCAAATTAAGACACTTGAGTAACAACGGAAAAGCAACTGAATTCGTCAAACAAATAATTTTTTTTATATAGCACAAGGACATAGAACAAATGAGAAATTATATAAATTTCTGAACTCACTCTACCAACTTACAACTACCTGAACAAGATTCCAAATACAAAGAAGTCACCTTTTTTCTGTTTGGAAGCCCAAGAAACCCTCTGGATATTTTACACCACTGCTGCCAATTGGATTATTTGTACAATTTTTATTATCTATTATCCAAAATTGCGACGCTTCGGCAGATATAAGGTTTTTATTTGGCGTGGTATACCCACGGCTCGTAATAATTTCGTTGTAATAATTTCGCTTGTCTTGCAATTTCAATGCCAGTTTGTATTTCTCTACTTTGTTCTTTCTTTTCCTTTCATTTCTAATCCATGCTGAATACTACATTTATTTGCTCTGTTTACTTTATTTATCTTTTATGTTTTCATAGTAACGGTGAGTTCTGCCGAAGCTGCCTTATTGTGCTGAAGAAGGCTCTTCTTTGCAACCCTAATTGGGACAGTTGAAACTTATTTCGGACAGAAGAAGTGGCCTCTCTGCTTGTTCCCTTTATTTTTGAACCCTTTTCTGGGTCTTCTCGTTTTCCATTCTTTGTGTCCATTTTATTCCCACCCGTGACGAAGTGCATCATTGTGCCTAATCTCCTCTGGATTATAGCCAAGGCTATTATCGGCCAGTTCTCTGTAGCATCACGTAGACAACACTTTCCTCCTGGAAGCGATGGTGTAGTATGTGATTGGAGAGCACAGGAGTTGCAGCACGTACCGATTTAGCATCACAGAGTAGTTTATGTTTATCTCGTGTTTTTGTGTATATTCGAGCGCGAGTTTGTTTGTGTGATACTCAGTCAACAAATATACAGTTAATGACAGGTGCAGCCATTGTGTCATGTTCTCTGTTGATCCATGGGTTTATAGCTTATTCACACCTGTCCTATTGTCCTGTATACCCATAAGACGTTTCACGTTCTCTAGCAGCCATTGCGACAAGTCGTGTCGTGGATGAAAACTTTCTCACCCAATCTGCCCTGAGCGGATATCTGGAGAACTTGAGTTCACAATTTCGGACTTATGTGGAAAGAAGTCACCTGGCTACGATCTGCGAAGATCTTATAAGAGTTATCATACAAAACAATAAGTATCATATTGTTTTAATCATATTAATACTGAAATCTAGAAGAGCATCAATAAAAGTCAAGTTTTACAGATCTATTAGTTTACTTTATATGTTATCCAAAGCTATTCAAAAACCTACTGGTAGACAGATTACAGATTATTTATTTTCGTTAAAGAAACTCCGCTGATATTTGATCATCAAATTGCATTTTGACCAGTACATGTAACACTAGAGCAAATCTGTGGAGTCATGCCAGAGTTAGTGTAGATTGGAGCAAAAAATATTGAGCTGGCTGGTTTTAGGTTACTAATAACTTTTGGCATCACAATCCAAATACTTTATTTAAAGTGATATATTCATATCGGTAACTGGATCAAGTTCAGATGGGATTGGTATTTACTTACAGAACAGTATATGACATCGATTTTAATACATTTATTTATACTAAATTTATACAAAAACTTTCAAGGACTTTATTACGGAAAAATAAAATTATTTAAGTAGTGCTAATAATAGGAAAGTCTTTAATTAGTCGCTTCAGTTCATGTTGACCTGAGCATTCAACGGCATAATTACCTCAATATTTTTACCATATAAATTTATATGTGCAATCTTTTAGTGATGAATATTACAGTTCATATTTACTACATCTACATACATACTATATTCTTATATGAAATCCACATATTTTCCAAAAGTACGCAAGCTATTATAGTCTTCTCTTTTTAATAAAACCGTAATAGGTTTGTTCTTCTTCTTCTTAGTTTAGGCTAGAAACTTTAATCTACCAAACCCCGTTTTTTTTTCATTAAACTTCAGTAATTCCTGAGTCCCAAACGCAGGAAAACAGTTTTTTCAATGGTAGTTTAAGGAACTCTTCTGGTTCAAGCCTCAGTTGACCAATGAATTTCCGCTTCACATCACCCAGCACATTACGATTGCATAAGATAGTCTCTTATTCCATTTCGCGTTTTCTGCACCATGGTTCATTCACATTACCTATTTTGTATAGGTGTTTTATTACACTGTAATGTCCAGTCACCATTTCGGTTACCGTTTTAATCTCTCGTTTATTGAGATTCGTCAAATTGTCCGACAGTTTTTATCTATGTGCTTTATTATTTTCCTAGTCTGGGTTGTCCGTTGAGTGGCCCTACATTTCTTTTGATGATTCCTATCAGCCACTTCTGAATCTAGTTTCTAGCAGGATTTTTGATGATGCCGTACAATGGTTCTGGGCCTACAAAGGTTTCTCTCGAACCTTGATTTGCCAACAAATCTGCTCGTTCATTTCCATGCACCCGTTCAGGATGCGGCACCCAGATTAAAGATACTTTTGCTAGTTTTGATTGGTGAGTGGGTTACTTACCGCCAAAATAGCCACTTGCCCATCTGTATACATGTTGATTCTCTTTGCTTTGAGATCTCCAGTCAGGATTTTATCAATGCAGGTAACCAAAGCAAAAACTTCAGCCTGAAACACAGTTGCATAAGAAGATGCCGTTACAGTACTATTCAACGCTTCTATTATATTTAGAAGCACTTATCTTTGTAGGGTGGTGAGAGGTGTCACTTAAGATTGCAAAGTCTCCACCACATTCCAACAAAGTACTGAATCATTTTGTAACTGTCGGTTGTATCACTGATGTATATAACCAACAAATGACCTTCCGTTTTAGCCCTGAGATTTTACCCAAGTATTCCTCTTGCTTATGTTGTATATATGAGTTTAGAATCCGTGTTTGTTGTTAGTATGGGTTTTATAATGAATAAAATTAAATTTGGAATCCAGTATCACCTCTAGATACTTGACCTCATTATTTCTTTCTAGTTTCTCTCCAAATAATTTCAGCTCACTCAGTCCAGTAAGCTTCCTCTTATTAGTAAAGACTGCTAGTTTAGGTTTAGAATCGTTCACGAAGAGGTTCTATTTTAGACACCCATTCTCTATATAATGAAGGCCATATCGCATTTGATCCGCAACAGTACTTGGAAATTTTCCTGTAGTCACTTTTACAATTTCGTCTGCGAAACTCTGGGCCCAGATCTATTGACTGCTAAGTCCATGAATCAGCGTCAACGACTATATTCCATAATGTTGGTAATTTGGTAACAATACATTATCTTGAGGGTACCACTTAGTTAACCTCGGGTTTATGTCACCTTGATACATATCTGTGGATATTATTCCACATATTCCTTTGAATAATCCACCTGCATGTTGTTTTGTTCGATGTCTAAAAATGCAGCAAGGGCGACTTCTTTCTGGTGTAAACCAGAGTTTCGACACCGGATTGTGCAGGGCAACTTCACCTGATTCCATGCTTGTAAAGTTTGTAATGGGTACGTTTCGCTACAGCAATCTCTGCGTTTATTCGTCTCATGTTTGTATATATATACAAGGATTTCCACAGTTTTCACTGTATTCCTTCACTCAACCGTCTTCTCCAATTTTTCCTGTTTAGCCAGTCCCCTTCCTGTAGGTTTCTTCTACTCATTGCTTCGTCCACTTCATCTCTGAAAGATCTTCGGGGTCTGCCTCTCTTTCTTCTTCCTATCGGGCTACACTCTGTTATTCTATTTATCCACCGATTTTGGTCTGCTCTTCTGACATGTCCGTACCAGGTTAACCTCTTCTGTTCGATGTAGTCTATTATGTCGGAGTTCATTCCCATTCTCCTCTTAATCTCCATGTTATCTATTCTATCTCTTCTTGTTACTCTGCAGCTTCTCCTTAGGAATTCCATCTCTGTTGCTCTTATTTTGTTTTTGGTTTTCTTATTTATTATCCAATTTTCACACCCATAAGTGAGGATACTTCTTGTCATGGTATTATATATTTTTTTCTTTGTTTTCATGCTGATGTTCTTATCCCATAGTACCGGGTTCAATTTTCGTATGCAGTCTCTTGTTTGTCCTAGTCTATTTTTTATATCTTCCTCCGTTGTTCCTTTGTTTGATATTATGAAACCTAAATACTTATACTTGTCTGTTCCTTTGATTTGTTTACCTTCGTCTATTTCCAGCTGTTTTATTTCTGTATTCTCCGTTGTTAGGTATTCAGTTTTCTTTAGGTTTATTTCCATTCCATTCTTTGTATATTCCTGCTCCAGTTTTCTCATCATAAAACTGAGGTCATCCTCGTCTTGTGCGATCACTATTTGGTCGTCGGCAAAACTTAGCGTATATAGATATTCGTTCCTTACTGGTATACCCATTCCTTCGCACTTTCTTTTCCGTGGTTTCAGGTTTTTTTCCAGGAATATTTTGAACAGGGTGGGGGATGTGGAACAACCCTGTAGTAATCCCTTTGTCGTCTTAAATGGACTGCATATTCTATTGCCCGTTTTGATAGCTACTTCGTTATTCTTGTAGAGTGCTTTTACCGCGTTTATTAATCTTCGTGGAACTTCGATGTCTTGCATTGCTTCCCATAACTTGGTTCTAGGTATTAAGTCATATGCTTTCTTAAGATCAACAAAAGCCAGATGGACGGATCTATTTTTGGCCATTCTTTTTTCTATTAGTTGTTCGACCGTGTAAATGTGATCTAAGCATGCTTTCCCCGCTGTGAAACCTGCCTGGTCTTCTCCGATTTTATCTTGTATATATATTTCTAAATTTTCCTTTATGGTATTTCCATACAGTCTGCCTGTAGACGATATAATGCTGATTCCCCGATAGTTTTCGCAGATTTTTCTATTTCCTTTGTTGTATATTGATGTCATATATGCTTGGGTCCATTCTGCCGGTAAGTCTTCTCCATTTAGTGCTCTCTCAAACATTTTATGTATCATACGGAATAACTTTTCCGATCCGTTTTTTATCAATTCATTTGGTATTCCGCCGGGACCTTCTGCTTTTTTGTTCTTTAGAGTTTTGATCGTTCTTTTTACCTCAGCTAGGCTTAATTCGATTTCGTCATGTGTGTAGATTTCTATTCCGTCTATTTCTGATTCTTTAAATTCGGGGCGGTCTTCGGTTAGCAATTTTTTATAGTATTCTTGCCATTCGTTTTCTTTGATTTGACCGATCTTGATTTTCTCTGTCTTATTTCTTTGGAGCGACTTTAAGATGCGCCATGACACTGAATTTCTCGTTCCTCCTATGTGCTGTTCTATCTCTGTGCATGTTTTTTTCCTGTATAGTTCCAAGTCCTGATAGTTTTTTTGTGTTCAGGTATTTTGTATGGAGTTCTTTTTTCTCTTTTATGCATGTTAGTGTGTCTTCGGTTAATTTCGTAGTTTGGTGGGTGTATTTTTGGTCCACTTCTCCAAGAGCTTCTAGGGCTGCTGTCTTCATGCAGGTTTTTATGTGTTCGTATGTTTGTTCTAATGATTCATGCCGAAACTGTTCTAGCTTTTGGTCCAATCTTAGCTTATATAGGTCTCTTATTGAGTCTTCTTCTAATAAATTGATTTTGAATTTCTTTTCTTGTGTTGAGCACGTATTGACAGGTGTAGCCGGAGCCGTAACTTGGTCAGACTCTCCCTGGGTCGGTTTCTGTTGGGTCCATATGAAGGGGAATTCCATCCAAGCGATTACTAGTTTGTGATCTGTGCCGCATTCTGCGCCTCGCTTTACTCTCACGTCTTTTATTTTTATCGAGCTTTCGTGGTTTACTATAACATAATCAATAATAGACCTCAATTTTCTTGTTTCTTGTGTCCAAGTGTATTTGTGTATGTCTTTATGTTTGTAGAAGCCGTTTGTGATCTTTAAGTGGTTTATTTCGCATAGCTCAATCAATCTTTGTTGATCATGCTCAATCATGTTTGTTCTTATTCTAAAATTGCCTGCTTTTTTGAAAACATTCTTATCAATAATTTTTTCATTAGTTTGGGGCCTTCATATGTTCTCGTTAATTTTATTATTGTTGTCTTAAATGGACTGCATATTCTATTGCCCGTTTTGATAGCTACTTCGTTATTCTTGTAGAGTGCTTTTACCGCGTTTATTAATCTTCGTGGAACTTCGATGTCTTGCATTGCTTCCCATAACTTGGTTCTAGGTATTAAGTCATATGCTTTCTTAAGATCAACAAAAGCCAGATGGACGGATCTATTTTTGGCCATTCTTTTTTCTATTAGTTGTTCGACCGTGTAAATGTGATCTAAGCATGCTTTCCCCGCTGTGAAACCTGCCTGGTCTTCTCCGATTTTATCTTGTATATATATTTCTAAATTTTCCTTTATGGTATTTCCATACAGTCTGCCTGTAGACGATATAATGCTGATTCCCCGATAGTTTTCGCAGATTTTTCTATTTCCTTTGTTGTATATTGATGTCATATATGCTTGGGTCCATTCTGCCGGTAAGTCTTCTCCATTTAGTGCTCTCTCAAACATTTTATGTATCATACGGAATAACTTTTCCGATCCGTTTTTTATCAATTCATTTGGTATTCCGCCGGGACCTTCTGCTTTTTTGTTCTTTAGAGTTTTGATCGTTCTTTTTACCTCAGCTAGGCTTAATTCGATTTCGTCATGTGTGTAGATTTCTATTCCGTCTATTTCTGATTCTTTAAATTCGGGGCGGTCTTCGGTTAGCAATTTTTTATAGTATTCTTGCCATTCGTTTTCTTTGATTTGACCGATCTTGATTTTCTCTGTCTTATTTCTTTGGAGCGACTTTAAGATGCGCCATGACACTGAATTTCTCGTTCCTCCTATGTGCTGTTCTATCTCTGTGCATGTTTTTTTTCCTGTATAGTTCCAAGTCCTGATAGTTTTTTTGTGTTCAGGTATTTTGTATGGAGTTCTTTTTTCTCTTTTATGCATGTTAGTGTGTCTTCGGTTAATTTCGTAGTTTGGTGGGTGTATTTTTGGTCCACTTCTCCAAGAGCTTCTAGGGCTGCTGTCTTCATGCAGGTTTTTATGTGTTCGTATGTTTGTTCTAATGATTCATGCCGAAACTGTTCTAGCTTTTGGTCCAATCTTAGCTTATATAGGTCTCTTATTGAGTCTTCTTCTAATAAATTGATTTTGAATTTCTTTTCTTGTGTTGAGCACGTATTGACAGGTGTAGCCGGAGCCGTAACTTGGTCAGACTCTCCCTGGGTCGGTTTCTGTTGGGTCCATATGAAGGGGAATTCCATCCAAGCGATTACTAGTTTGTGATCTGTGCCGCATTCTGCGCCTCGCTTTACTCTCACGTCTTTTATTTTTATCGAGCTTTCGTGGTTTACTATAACATAATCAATAATAGACCTCAATTTTCTTGTTTCTTGTGTCCAAGTGTATTTGTGTATGTCTTTATGTTTGTAGAAGCCGTTTGTGATCTTTAAGTGGTTTATTTCGCATAGCTCAATCAATCTTTGTTGATCATGCTCAATCATGTTTGTTCTTATTCTAAAATTGCCTGCTTTTTTGAAAACATTCTTATCAATAATTTTTTCATTAGTTTGGGGCCTTCATATGTTCTCGTTAATTTTATTATTGTTGTCTTTAATTTTTATATATATTTCAATGGTCAGAGAAGAAGAGGAAGACCCAGAACAAGGTTCCTTGATAACATCGATGGAGACATGAGAAATATGGGAATACGTGCTTGGCGGAGAAAGGCGACGGATAGGGACGACTGGAGAGAAATTCTTGAGGAGGCTAGGACCCACGCAGGGTTGTAAAGCCAGAATGATGATGATGATATATTTCGATTTTTTAGGCATAACGCCCATCTGGTAGAGATCTATGAAGTGAGTAACACCGAATGGCAAGCACCATCTCTTGCCGTTCTTGCTCATCAATAGATCGAACCGATACACCCGCTTATTCTAGTCTAAGTACATAGCTGATCCATTTAGATTTTAACTATAGTGTAGCGAATACGATTCGTCCGCCTAGTATCTGACCGATTTGTCTTTAATTTTAAATTTACAAAATTGCGTATGTAATAATTACAGTCCTGGTTACTATTTTACTTACTGAGTTATGTCTCCTGGTGAAATTTTTATTAATCATTTAAGTTGAAATATATCACTTTAGTAGCAGTAATTTTAATATAAAAATATGTTCAGTTTTTATCAAATATCACATTGGGAATAAACGATTTATAAAATAGTTTTCATTTTATAATTCTTATTTCATAATATACATTTTGGAAGCCGAAGGAGGATTTTCCGTGATTAGATTGTGGTGACAAGATATTTAATAAAAACTCATATCTCACAAGGAAACTTTTCCTGAAAATTTTATCACTTGTCCCGCATTTTTTCTAAATAGAATTTGTATTCGTGAGGGTTACTAGGGCAAATTTTATATTGCTATTGAATTTCTTATATTCGTTCTTTTAATATCTATAGTCCGTTACTATATTTCTACATTTACTTCGCAATTGTATTGTTTAAGTATTCTGGATATTTAGTGTTTCTTCTAAAATTATCTAAAGCGTGTTTTTGATCAAAACTCACTAACTGGGTTTAAAATAACCAAATCAAAGCACTTAACGGATAAAATACAAATAAAAGGAGTTCAAATATAAGTTTGTTTACAGGGAGTCTGAATATTTCTAATTATAGTTTGCCAGTTCAGTGTCGAATATTTTTTAATCTTGCATTATGTCCGGAACAATGTTTTTAAGACAGAGTAATATTTCTTCTTCTTATTGCGTTCCGAATATATCTCCTTCCCAAGGTTGGCAGTCCAAATGGCAATTGTAGCTTTGGAAATTGTTGCACGAAAGCTTTCTGTGGATGAGCGGTCAAACCATCTCTTCAGGTCTTTCAGCCACGGCGTCTTCCTGTCGAACTTTTGCCCTGTACTTTACCTTCTAATAAGACTCAGAATAATTCATATCTTCCATTTCTTAACACATGACCAAGTATTGTATTGTCCTGTCTTTGGTCGTGCTTAGCATTTTTTTGTTTACTCAGGCGCCCAAATACCTCATCTGCTTAGTAGTTGTTGGTCCTGGTTTATTGAGATTTGAAACCTTTGCGTTGGTAACGCGATGCACCTATAAAGGTGCATTAGATATGTATCATCCTACGACAACAGTGCATTTCAAAGCATATTATTTCGTTACGGCTTGCTTCGTGAAGGTTCACACCTCCACTGTAGAGTGATGTGTCTGGAGTGATTCCAATTTACATTCAAATTGGTGAACTTAAACACGTGTATACATGAATGGTACAGAATATTACCATATCCTAGGTTCCTTATTTAAGGAACAGAAAACTTTATTTTTATGGTAAATTATGTTTTACTTAGCTATATTAATTGCAAGGATGATTTTTCAATTGAATTAAGATAATTGATTGAAATTTCACGTCGCTCATTATGAAAAAAATACAAATGTTGCAGATGTGACTGTATAAAAGACCTCCGAAATATTGTACGATTATGGAGTTATGAATCAGGAAGTTTTGCGAAATGCAAAAAGAACAGAGTTATTAATGACATAAAGTTACCAAAACTCCAAAAACTTGGCCATGTAAGAGAGGACAACAATACCATCTAACTGCTAACTACAAGTTATTATACAGGAAAAAATGAAGATGAGAAAATGGCTTCGCGTTGAAATGCTCATCCAGTTGGATTTTCAGACCAAAAGGAAAGAGGACATAAATATAGATATTAAATTGCCAATTTTTAAAAGAAGGCAGCCCCCTAAACCACACAACTTTCAATATTCTTAACAAAAATAGTTTCGTTTTACTTATATTTTCTTAAACCTTTATGTCCTAAAATTTTTCTACACGTTTTGAACTTTTTTAAGTTTTAGCTTGCAATATTTTATTTACTTATGATTAAAACTAAATAAGTGTACAATTATTTCTTAATTTTTTACAAATTTTAGTTTTATATCAATATTTTAACGTCCTTGACAGTTACGGGATTATTAACTGTACTGGTAAAACTTTTATAAAAGCGTAACATTTTTATTTATTGGAAAATATAAAACAGAGCTTTGTTCTTTGTAGATAATCTTGTTGGACAGTTTTACACAGAAAAATGGTTATTTTTGCTACACTTCTCGAATTTATCGTAGTAAATCTCTTAACCTCATTTCAAAGTATTTACATTTTCGTATTTAAGTGTTCAGTTTCGCGTGAAATATAAAAAGAAGTAGTTTTAGTGTCACAGAAATTTTAGTGTCTAATGATTTGTTACTTTACAAAAATCATAAAAAAGTAATTGTTAACCTCGAAAGTTAATTTTAGCTGTAGAGCACACTAAAATATCTAGCCAAAACTTAACCAAAAGACAAATTATTTAGACTATCAAGAAATTAATGCCCCTCTTTATGAATTCAAATATTTTCAGCTGATTTATGTTACTGTATTCAATAGTGTGTTGTATAGTTTTTTTTTAATTTTGGAAAAATGCAGAGTGGAAATTTCACAATAAGGTCTTAGAATTATAAGATAACCAAAAAGTTCACCAAATTAGCTGTAGCAAAAGCAGAGAATACACCACTATCTAGGATATATAAAATAGCTAGATACATAACAAATAAAAATAGCGTATTCGTTAATTTTTTCGATGTATTTTTATACTTATATGAAATGCTATTCCCTGTATATTGGCATGTTGGTAGAAAACGTGTCAATATAATTATTAGTGAAATCTTTACTTTTACCAGTGGCGCACCGAGGGGGGGGGTTGGGGGTTAAACCCCCCCCCCCCAGGATCCTATTCCGACACTGCTACTTACACATTTTAAGGACTCAAAATGGAGATAACATCATAAAAAAAATTTTGGCGACCAACCAAAACCCCCCCCCCCAGAGGCAAATTCTAGGTGCGCTACTGACTTTTACCAATCTGTTTAGCATAAGTTATTAACCCCATTTTCAAAAGTTTATCGACAATACATAAATTCAGCTTTGGATTGTTGCATTTTCGCATAGAAAATGTGATTTTCTCTATATTGGCATACTCAAAATTATTGAGTGTAAGAACGCTCAATATGAAATATATTTTATAGAAACGAACCAAAAAACTGTGCACTACAAAATGCATAAAATGGCGTATTCGTTACTTAAAACTAAAAACATAACAGCAAATTGATACCAGGATTGTGCGGGACAACGAATTTTAATAAATGAGTTCAAATTTAATTTAGACATTTAACATAAATAGTCCAGTTTATCAAGTTTTCACCTCCGATTTCCTTGAAATTTCACCAGTAGCTACCCTAAAGTCTACCCTATGCCGATAAGTCTTTTTTCCCCGGAGGTGATTGCGACCCGACCCGGGGGTGAAAATTTTTGTATCAAAAATAACTCTATAAATGGATAGGGGGCACATTTTAAGCAGAAAATGTTCTATATTTAATTTTAATGCATATTTTTTTACTTACTCGGGATTGAATTTCGTAAAAAAACATGTTTTTTATCGGTTTTTCACGAGTAACTCAAATATCTTTTATTTTATCAAAAAAACTGTAAGTAGGGAGTAAATATTAAGTTTATAAAAAAAAACCAAGGGATTCGTTTGTTTACTTTTGTTGTGGACCCAAATAAACAAAAATATGTCCTATTAAAGATTGAAATTGTTATTCGAAAAATTTAAAAAATTCAGCATTGAATATTAAAAAAACTGTCAAGGGAAGAATGCATTAAATATTTTTTAAAGAACATTAAAAAGGCCTTAAAATGATATCTGTGATAAAACCCCTTAGGCTGAGAACTAAAGAGTTATGATAAAAATAAGATCGATTTTTTTAGGAAAAACCACAATCACACCCTTGGTATTACTACCCCAATTACAATAAAAAGGTAATTCATTTACGATTTGGTTTATTTATGTATCAGCAGATGAATCCAGAAGTTTGGACGATTTAGAATTTTTTAATTAATTTTAGAATTAATAGGGATATGAAAGATTTTGGGTATTTGCTTTGCGATTTTGATAGAATATAATTCTTTTGAAGAGATTAATAACTTGCCCTACATTGTTACTGTAATGATTGCAACAGAGGAAATACACACAACGCAAAAGTCTAGGGATAGACGTATTTTGTTTATCTGTAATCAACTTAAAAAAAGTAATACAAAATTTGTAGTTTAAATTGTTGTTTAATATGTCAAAAACCATAAATTGCAAAAAAAAACAGAAAATTGGACCAAAAAAATATATTAAAAATCACCCATGTTTCACATACCACCATAAAATCTCAAAAATACGAAAAAATATAAACTTAAAATAAAGTATGGTCACCACGTTGGTTTATTACAGCTATACATCTACTGTTCATGCTCCGAATCACATTGTTAATGTCTGCTTGACAACACAACAGGTTCAAGAATAGTGTCCAAATATTGCTGACTTGTGAGAAAGCCACATGGGAAAACGAGGTCAGTTCGTCCGTCAATCATGATTCCGCCCCATACCATTAATGTACCACCTCTGTATGCATACACTTCTTGAAGATGTCGTAATCGTTCTCCATCTCCGGGTCGTCTCCAAACTCTTGTCCGACGAGAATCTGGATGAAATCCATATCTAGACTCGTCACTAAACAAAACTGTGGCCCAGTCATTGTCAGTCCAATTCTGAAACTCTTGACACCAGGTTAATCTTGCAGCGCGATTGCCTCTAGATAGAGGTGGACATCCCAATGGTCGACGACTACGAACATTGGCTTCATGGAGACGATTCCTCACAGTACTGCTGCTAATTGTTACATTATGTGCAAGTTGTAATTCATTAACCAGCTCGGGTGCTGTGATTGTTGGCTGCCTTCTGGCATTTAAAATTAAATATTGGTCTTGAGCGACGGTTGTAGAGCGACCACGTCCTGGATGTTGCTCGGCTGGACTCCCAGTGTCTCTAAACCGACGCCACAAACGACTTACAACGCTTTGGGAGACACCCAGCTGATCAGCAACTTGAGTTTGTCGCATACCAGCTTGAAGGAGGCCCACGGCTTTTTTTATCTCGTCCAACGTTAAATGTTGTCGTTGCATGGTAAAAAGACAATATCTTTAACTCACCTATAATGTCCCTATATGACCTATATTGTCCCTTATAAAAAACATACACAAACATAAACAAACACGTATTGCTATCAGTTTTACAATTTTTTTTTGTTAAAATGTGAGTGTCTGTATTAACAATTATAGTACAAGCAAATTTATATGGTCATGAAATTTCTGTCATTGGTATTGTCAAATTATTAAAATATCCTTAGACTTTTGCGTTGTGTGTATGTTGCAATTGTAGCTATGAAGGCTCTCGATGGTAAGAAATGTAATGAAAAGTCAGTCCAAAAAGATAAGGTTATTCCATTACTTGGAGTAAACAGCAAAATCAAAATTGGTGACAAAATTGTTGTTGTGGATCCTCTCTTACTATTTTAAAGAATTTGTTCCTACAGTTGATGCTTTCAACGAGCGAATTAAAAGATGCTACTACCAAGTTCAAGCTTGGATTGAAAATAAAAACGTTAGTCCAACTGATAGAGGGATCTTTGCAACCCATCAGACTCCAAAACAGTCATGCACCCTAAGAACTTTTGAAAACAATTGCAAAAAAGATGTGGCACATCTAGTGGTTGTCGTAAAGTTGTAAAGTAACAATTTTTTCCGTAATGAAAGTTAAAAATTAGGGATATGAAATATTTAAGTTAAATACAGTAAAATATGCCAATTTATTATAATTAATGTCATAAAAGGTTATTAAATTGTTTTCTTCCAATTCTATATTAACAGGGTGTGCTTTATAAGAAATGACATAAATCAAAAAGGGTTGATAAATGATAAATATTATATTAAAGCATCAAAAAACCTTTATTCTACACCTATTTTTAAATGATTACATGCTTATTTTCCAATTTTATAGATTTTTTGAAAAAAATGGGTAGTTTACACCCTTAAAATCAATAAGCACGTATCGGCGTTGTGTAGATTTTGACGTGGAGGGTAAGTAGAGCTTATATCGAAAATTTTGTACAAATTCATGCGTTTTCAAAGAAATCGGAGGTTATACCTCATTTTTGCCTTGGTAGACTGGACTAAAAGTTGACCTATGGATAAAAATGTTATCTTTTGTATTATAATGTGTTCCGTTTGTTAAAATACAAAATTTAACAATATCAATTTAACAATTTAACAATATTCCCATGGTATTTTTTTATATAATCACTTTCATGAGATACTCAAGAATAAGGTTCAAGAGGTCACCCATACGAGAAGTGGTCCTAATTTACAAATTGTAAAAATCAATCTTTTCGGCCTGAACAAATTTTTTTCAACTTTGGATCATTGTTAACAAAAAACGTATGTTGTAATTTTTCTCTAAAGTTGGTGGTTTTAGAGATATAAACAATTTCAAACTGACAACAACGAAAAATGACGATATTTAAGGCTCAAAAACACAAGTAAAAATACTATTTTTTAAATTATTAAGCCTTAAAATTCAAGTTCAAAACTTATTAGTCCCCAATGAAAACTTTGGGATTATTTTATTTTAAAACATTGTCTTTTCATTGTTAATGAACCACTTATGACAGTGCGGGCGCTCATTTGTATAAATAATGAGCAATGCAAATTAACACATTCGCGACCAACCTATTTTTAGGTCTGTCCAGTCAAACTGATTGTGGTTATGCATGAAAGAAACACGCTAAATCCACAATTTTTGGGTAGGAGTATTATGATTAAACAAAGATTATAAAAAAAATTGTTTTGGATAATGTCACACATGTGTGACACTGGTTTATAGTAATAAAAATTTGAACATAACCAAAGTGTCACAAATATGTGACATAAAAATTTTTAGCTACTACTTATAAAAAATCATTTTTAATTCTTTAACATTAACAAAAATAAAAATTACTTCCAATAAAAAATGAAACATAAATTTAATTGTCTTTTCTGTGCCATCACTCCCCTTACATTCCTGACATGTGTACCAGGTGACAGCCCTTTTTTTGCTTGCACTGCACTGTCGACATCTTTTCCGCTTATTTTCTTTTTTCAAGTTGTGTTTTGCAACAACTTTTTTTCTGCTTGGCCGTCCTGTTTGTCTCAATAAATATTTGATCACTTCCTCTCTAAGCTGAAGGTACGACATTTTTGTTTTCTTTAACGTGTTTCTATTTTTATTCAACAACCAGTTGCCATTCCACATGCAAATATCTACTAAGACAAAGAAAACTTTCATGTACCATCTCAAAGTTTTTCTTGGTGTGCCATAATATAAAGTCATCTGGTTAATTCTGTCAATTTCCGACATAAAAGAATTGTAGTCACGTATCATTACTGGCTTCCATTTTTTCTGACCTCTACGATTTTCAACTTCAATCATTTCGAAACCATGCTTGGATGAAATCATTATTACATTTCTCTAATCTTTCCATTTTAATACTCTTATTGGACCTCTTCTTTGCCATACGACTTCTCCTTTCTTTAATTTTTTTTGTAATAAAACTCTATGGGTTACTTTTTCTATTTTTTCTTAATGTTCCACAAACGTAGGTCTTCTTTTAATGTAAAAACTTGGCAATCTCATAACTGTTGTAATAATTGTCCATGTGTATAGTGTGCCCTTTCTCTAAATATTCAGTAACAAGCCTGTTAACTACTTCAAACGCATGTCCATTTTCATTTACTACTGTCCCCTTGCCGCTGTAGATTAGGAAATTTAGTAAAAATCCATCAGGGCTAGTAATCTCATAAATTTTATTTCATATTTACTAGTTTTTTTCGGCATATACTGTCGGAATATTAACCGCCCTCTCCACAGTAAGAGGGTTTTGTCAATACTTAAGTTCTCTCCTGGATAGTAAACTTTAGAGATATTATTTATAATGACTCGTAGCGTTTTTAATTTTGTGAAGTCGATCTTGAACTTCTACGTCTTCCGGCTTATATAAACAAATATTTTGAAGAATAGCTTCAAACATTGATCTGGGCATAGTTTTTCCAAATATTGAAAAGTGATATAGGCAGTGGATCTGTGTTCCAGTATAAACGTAAGGAGGGAAGTTTTATGTTTCCCATTCATATGCAGAGACCCAAATTTTTTTAAATCGTCACTATTTATATCTATTCAGCGTCTTAAAAAGGAATATTTTTTTTAAATTAGGGTTTTTTTACGTGAAGCAGCTCTGTGGTTTGTCCACTCTACGATTTTTATCAAAAGCTCTTCATCAAATAGTAATGTAAATATTGTATAGGTGTTTTCTACTTTTATATTTTCTTGTTCAGTAAACTGATGTATCTTAATATCTTCCTCTACATCAAGCCAGTCCGCCTCATCATTTTCTTATACCACATTTTCATTTGCATCGTTCGCTTCGCCCTCATCATTACTCGACTCACCGCCATCATTGCTCGACTCACCCCCATCATTACTAGTATCCTCAGTCTCTCTTCCAGAATGGGGAGGAGAAGATTCACTTCCAATAGAATTAAATATTTCATCGTTATGGTCCTCCTTGAATTCATATTCAATATTTTCGGTATCTCTGTACCCACTAACTACCATACTAGCCATTTGGCTCTAATTGAAGATCTCGTGTACTTAGATGTCGTTTTGACATTGTTAATACGTCTGAAACAAATAATAAGGGATTACATTAAATAAGTTACATAGTTATATTACCTGTCTAAATTATACACAATAACGACACTTTTCGTATTTGACGAAAATCGTTTGCATACACCGCCATCATTGCTCGACTCACCCCCATCATTACTAGTATCCTCAGTCTCTCTTCCAGAATGGGGAGGAGAAGATTCACTTCCAATAGAATTAAATATTTCATCGTTATGGTCCTCCTTGAATTCATATTCAATATTTTCGGTATCTCTGTACCCACTAACTACCATACTAGCCATTTGGCTCTAATTGAAGATCTCGTGTACTTAGATGTCGTTTTGACATTGTTAATACGTCTGAAACAAATAATAAGGGATTACATTAAATAAGTTACATAGTTATATTACCTGCCTAAATTATACACAATAACGACACTTTTCGTATTTGACGAAAATCGTTTGCATACGTGCATTAAATTTATAGGTTATTTCTTCTTTTTTTAAACGTCGAGATCACAACCCAGCCATAATGTGTGAAAGAAGGATTGTTCAGATGGACTGTGGCCAAATTTAGATCCTTTGTGATAAACCGTGGTAAAATTATTTTACATTTCATCACGTAAGTTCGGTGTCACACATGTGTGACAGCAGTTCTTACGAAAACATCTCCGTCACCCGTCATGTGTGACGGTTGATCGTGAATGTGTTAACAAGCTATGACTAGTACATCCATCCATATGTTCTTTTATTTATCATACACAATTGAGACCTGAACTTAAAATTCAGTAATGACAAAAACTTTGTTATTGGACAGACAAACCACGGTAGCACTGCTTCAAGTTTCTAAGTTTTCATCAAGTGTCTTTTATGGTAATAATAAGTAATCCACCATAATTTTTTAAATGTACTAACCTGCTAAATTCTCCATGTATACGCCGCCACAGATAAAAAAGAAGGTGAAATTAATGAAAAGTTTGATAATGAATTATGGTCTACATAATCATTTTGCTCAAATAATCTCCAGACAAACTTATAGTATACATGGAAGGTCATGTCATAGTTCTCAATGGCTCAAGACACCAAACTAATATTTGCTAATATCATAAACTTTCCTACCAGGAGCGGGACAACAGCAGGTTATGACCACTTACGATTGGAAGTATATTTAGTAAGGTTAAGAATTTACAATACGAAAAAAGAAAAAATAAGATGGAGAAGAAGAAAAAGAAGAGGAGGACGAAGAATAATTATAGAATATAGAACGGCTTAAAAATGGAAACAAAAACTAAGGATTTAAAAGAAACAACCGAATAGAAAACAGAAAAAAACGTATAAACATAGATGAACAACGCGAAATCTGTAAAAATGCTTTAAAACAAGCGTCTGAAGAGGTACAAACCAATGGACAAACATGGAGAAAAAACAAAGAGAACCAGAATAAGCGACTGGTTTGATTCCGAAGTGGAAATAGCTTCCAAATAAACGTATTTTAAACTGAAATTGTGATTATTTTCCATTGAAGATAATAAATAAAGGTTTTATGCATTTTTACACGAATATGTTTTTTCGAATTACAGTCTTGTTTTTATTTTTCGTTTTCTTTTTTTGTCATTTGAGAAAATAAGAGAGTATGATCATAAGGAATAAAATAGATACATAGTGTAACTGTGAATTAGTACGATCCGGTAATATATTTAGAACTTAATGTATTTTGTAGTTACATTTTATCCATTTTGATGATAGCGCGATCAAAATTGATCTCATGTTTATAAACGCAGACATCACTGAAACAAATAAATCTCTCAAAAGAAAACACAATCACTCCTTGCTTCTGCATTTAAAGATATTTAAATCGGTCTTGCTGCCACCATGTTTATGTTTACAAAATCGTTTCTATAGCCCGCTGGCAGGATTGTTTTGTGTTACTTGTTCCATTTATTTTCATTTGTCTACAAAGATGACTTGACACCTAATTGGCCGGGTTAAGATGTACGGGACTGTTTTTAAAGATGACAGAGATCAGCTATAAAGTTTAGAAATATTGAAAAGTTTTCATGATATTGTATGTTTTGTGCTTTTCTTTGATGTGCACATGTTTAAACATATCGAATGAGTTAAGTTAAATAAATTTAGATTTTTGAGAATTGTGGTTATTCTTTAAGCCTTAACGGAAAATTATTTCATGTGTATATTATAACAAGAAATAAGCTGAGGTTTAAAGACGAGTGAAATACAGAATTGTACTTCAAGCGCTACCAAATTATTTTTCTGTAAGTGCAGAATATAAAGGGTTGGAACACCAATAAATGAACTTACATTTTAACGCCGCACAAATTGGTCTGCTCCTATTTATACGTTTGGCTAGATCATTGCGATGCTGCTTAGTGTCAGTTTTTCTTCAGTTGCTATTTCATCCATCGTCGGATGTTAGCCTCCCTTAGGGTGTCCATTCATTTCTGTTTGTTGTTTTAGGCATCCATTCGTGACCAGTCATTCGCTTGATGTCATCAGTTCATCTGGTTTGAGGTCTGCCTCTATTTCTCTTGTTTGCACTTGGTCGCCATTCAATAATTCGCTTCGTCCAACGGTTGGCTTCTATTCTTCCTATGTATCCAGCCCAGTTCCATTTTAACATGGCAATCTTTTGAATCTGTCGTATTCTTATTTCTTCATTGAACTTGCGATCTAAGAGTTTAATGTTGAGCATTCTACGTTTCATAGCTCTTTGAGTCTTTGAGTCATTTGAAGTTTGTGGACCTATTGTTGTTAAAAGCCCATGTTTCAGTTTTATATGTCAGTACCAATGGCATATACAGATTTTTTTTTAGTTTTTGCCTTTAAAGTATTTGTTTACTTTGATTTAAATACTGTTTGTAATCTTCCGAATCCTGCCCATGCTAAGGAACATCTTCTATTTCAGAGTTTGAGCCTTTAAGTTAAGCTTTGTTTTTTGATTTGATTTTTTGTCCTAAGTATATATACATACATATATATATATATATATATATATATATATATATATATATATATATATATATATATATATATATATATATATATATATATATATATAATATAACCTTTTCTATATTATTATTCTCCAGAGTTATATCCTCAGATATATCTAGAGATTCGTTTGTTAGATATTTAGTTTTTGCTAGATTTTTGTAGTCCTATTTCTTTTGATTTTGTATTTAGGTCTAATAGCATTTGCTGCCATTCTTCTCTGTCTTTTGCTACTAACGCAATATCATCGGCAAATCCCAGGTGATTCAAATTTTCGCCGTCTATCGGCACTCTCGGAATTACAAGTATAAGGCGTATAGAAGCCTTTGAGATGTGGGTTTTTCGAAGGATGCTGAAGATCTCTTGGACAGCGAGGTGCTATGAAGAATGGATACTGAGAGAGAACTCCTAAATATTGTAAAAAACAGAAAAACGAGTTATCTAGGACGTATTTACAGATGAGAAAAATACAACTTCCTACGACTTATAATGGAAAGGAAAGTGGAAGGAAGAAGAGGTCCAGGAAGAAGAAAATGTTCCTGGTTGAAGAATGTAAGAGACTAGACAGGCATGGACACACATTCGATACTAAGAATAGCTCAAGATAGAAAGCAATTTGCTGTAGTTATAGCCAACCTTCAGTAATGGAGAAGGCAGGTTAAGAAGAAGAATCGGCACTCCATAATTTTCCCATTCTAAAGTTCGGAAGATATCTTCTAGAGCTAAAGTAAATAGCTTGGGTGAGATATAATCTCCTCGTCTAACCCCTCTCTGTAGTTTTAATTTTTCTGTTCTTTCTTCTGTTTTTACTTGCGATGTTGCATGGTCATATGTATACTTCATGATTTTTGTATATCGGTCATCAATTGTATATGCCTTCTCGTAATCTACTATAGCTGTCCAGAGTATTATATTGTCTTCGTTTATTGTTTTTATTTGTATCTAAAATATTACTACTACAAACAAAATACATTAATAAATGAACACTTTATCCTCTGTTAAGTTTCAATCATGAAAAGTGGTAACAGTGACTTTCTTTATAAGGTGGTTATAATAATATTATTTTTAGAATAACATGATTCTTCATTACGTATTTAGTGCAGTCAAATTTGCTTTAATGAAAAAGTGACCGACATTATGTGATCCAGTGATACCACACTACACATTTAATTTCTGCGGAAACTTGGAATTGTAGTGAAATTGAATAAATACTTTTTCTGCATATACTGATGAACTGTGCCCATTGGATTCTGCTCGGAATTGATAATATCACTGTTGAAACATGGTTCATTCATGTTTGCATAAACCTCAATATCCCGTTCTAAACGATCATCGGGTATGGACCCTATAGGCCTATCACCTAAGAAACATTTAGAGTAATCGTTAACACAACCGAATTTTAATAAGCCCATCATCAGTGTGGTTACCAGGTATATGAGTTAAGCCATTAAATATGTGGATAAAAACCTTTTAAATGATGGTAACTTTTTTTTAATTAAACTTTTTTAATTAATACATATTTGCTGATAAATTTAAATGATTTAGATTTGAACAGATTTACTTCATGGGTTGCCAACCCAAGAGAAGATGTCTCTATGGGTCCTCGATAGTAGGATTTTTTAAATAAAAATTTTTAATTCTTACTTCTTTGTTAGGGGGGGGGGGAAGGAGGGAGAAATGGGGAAAAAAAGAAGACGCCCAAAGAAGAAATGGTTGGTAGCAGTAAATCAAGATATATCAAACATAGACGTGAGAGATTTGAGAGAAAAGGCAAGAGATCGGAAAAAATGAAAGGAAATATACAAGGTTTTGGAAGCTAGAGTCTTACATACCTACAATATATAATTTGCATTTGTGTGGAAAATAAATTTATAATTACGTTCTTAGTACTTTCTTTGATCAGAAGTTTAAATATCTATCATAGTATCAAGTATCTATCATTTTCGTCAATAATTATTATTTATTCATTTGATCTTTTATATTTTTTCTAGTCATAAACAGAAATTATTCATGAACCTAAGAAGTACTGAATGTATTTCAGAAAATTAGCTTCAGTTGCCTTTTTATAAACAAACTAGTTTTACTGATTAGTGAATAATAAAACCTAATTAATTAAAACTCATTAAAATAATGACTCGGCCACTGGAAAAATTGTAGAAATTCTTATGCATCTTTTTATTTTAATTTGTTATTATCCGCATCAACCAGTCAAGGGTATTGGTGGAATTTATATAGAGTAGTGTTTGTGTTGAGTTAGATGCTTTGTTACTACGTCAAGTTGGTTTCATTGTCCTTATGAAGCGTTGCTTGTTAGATCCGAAGACCACACAGCAAAAAATTATATATAACAGATAAACAACCATTGTTAGAAGTTTTTGCAAATATTTCACAACAATGACGAACTAACAAAACAGCTGCTATCGTTGGAAAGGAGCATTTTGCGTAAAATAAAGCATTTTGCGTAAAATAAATAACTATTGACCAAATGTTCCATCCTCCCTAATTTATTAACTATCGAACATCCAGACCATTCTTGAGAGTCTCACCTCTCTGTGCAGGAGTTATACATTACAACCTATCAGAATCCAAAACTTCAGAGCCCAAAACACATTCAAAACTACCTGCTCCTCTTTGAGCAACGTATTCATCAGACACACCAAACGAAAACTACTCTTTCTCCTAATAAAACTGTTGGCCTCTGCTAACAACGAACTCCCTGATGAATACAGAGACATCGTTGAGCCAACTCCTCTTTTTTACCGCACAAATAGATAAACAGCTCACTTCGAGCTCTGCACACGTATAGGGAGGGATCGGTATTCTGTGATTTCCCGATCACATTTGCACAATTATACCTGTTCATAGGTAGGATACAGTCACAGCTGCCCTCAACGCAAATAACATAACTCATAAATCCAGTCGCATCGATAATTTCAACAAATTTTTTTTGAAAACCACCGTTTTAGCACCAAATCCTTTCACTCTGACCACTCTCAGAAGACGACCCTTCTCCTCCGCAGGACATCGAAAACACCACCACCAGTGCCCAACGATCAGTGGCCCTCCCAAACCAAAATAAGCTACTCCCTGAAGAGGTGACAAAAGCTACCTAAAACAGGATGCACAGACAAAAACAGCTGAAGAAAACAGAACAACAAACTACCCAAGCGACAGTGAGCTAACAATCAACAAATTATGATATAAAAGTAATTAGGAAAAATCTTCTCCCAATGACTTGAAACTCAGCGATTTTACGTATTGGATGGGATTATTTATTTTGGCGTTGTACATGCCTTAACATCTTCGTTTCTCCTAATAACTTAAAAGTCAGGGATTTCTCTCCTCTATCCTTACTACTCCTCTCCTTCCACGTCATTGGTCACAAGATAGAAGAAATAAAACAACAACACAAGCAATCCAGAAACACTCTCAGAAGAAGAGACTCAAGGATGACAGCAATACCATGTGTAAAAGGTTTATCAGAAAAATTAAAAAAGATAGGTAATAAGTAGAACAACATTTAAAACAGCACACAAGAGAGATCAAAGCACTGCATCTATAAAATAACCTGTGAATGCAACAATTTCTACATGAGAGTAACCGGAAGACCACTAAGTGTCATGATATACGATCATGAAACATACATCAAAAAGGAGGCCTTCAAAAAATCACAGATATGCAAAAAAAGAGGAAAATCGAAGAAGCAGCCCTGATCCTACTCAATGAAGAAAAATGTGTAGCAAACCTATCAGTAGAATGTAGCAGACTTTAGCAGAATGTACCAACAATAGCGGATTAAGAAATTAGACACTAGTCTTCAATCAAACACAATACACAAACACTCTCTCACACATAAACGCTCATAGCACATATTAATAATGCAGAACACTACTTATATTCAGAATTTGAAGTTCTATAGGGCAAATGATGAACCACAACACATCTGTTAAGATGGTAATGACAATGATGTGGGCAAAAATCCACTGTCATATCTTTTCAGCCAAAGTATGGCTGTTGCCTATAACAGCGCAGCCAAGTGTGGAAATTTTCAATTTTCTAAAATGAGAGAACCCCATAAACATTATAAACCCCATATAAACTTTGGCGGTTATACATTCTTTTCAACAAAATTCTAAATAATCTTTTTTGAGAACGGTTTACGGAGTGGAAAAATATTTTTAACTTGTGATACAAGAAAACAGTTTCAGTACATAAATCAATAACGAAACTAGTAGTGTTCTAGATGGTTGAAATTACTCTTTGGACCAATAAAATGTTTAATAACTGATTTATCTAGTAACTGTAACTAAACTAACATATTGATGGGTACGACTTTTTTTTATTAATTTAAATTTAATAATAATTATTTTAGTCATTTGTCCATTATAACAAACGACTATGTCGATTATAGCTATATTCTACATCTCATGACAAACAAAACTATGAATTTTAAGTAAAACTACCGGAAACCTTAAAAAATAGAATTATTGGAACCTTGACAGATTTCGTTTACCGTTATTGCCAAGTTTTTTTTACTAAGACAAGGTTAGTCGTCGTGCATGAATCCTTGAAACGTTAAAAATGTATAGATTTGAGAGATTTAGAATTTTTTTGTAAAAAAGTGTACAAAAAGGTCACGGTCGCTAATATTTAGAGAAAAGAAACAACAAATCGTGCGAACTAAATTTATTGCAAAAGCGAATTATTTCGGTTTTAAACAGTTGATGGCGTCGACCGATACCTAGCTGATGATGTATTATTTTATAAATAACCCACTGACAACTGCTGTCTTGTAAATTCTGTATAAAAAAATTTATGTAAACAAGTAGGTGCTACTAACTCTTAGTATTTATTGTGTCAGTATAGCTAACTAACTTTTAACAAACTTGAAATGAGCGAAAAAATATTTGGAGCGTGCAAAACTTACACTAGAAAAAGAACATACAGGATGGAACAGCCAAACATAAATTCAATAATTAATAAATGCAATCGTATTCAAATAACGTTCGGACACGTTGATTAGTATTTTTAGGTGTGCATATTTTACCATAAAAACTTTTTATATAGGGTGTATCATGTAACAGTGGTCAATACTAATTTTCTTTATTTTAAATACAACACTCAGTATATTATTTAATTTTTGGATTCCCCAGAATATTTTAGATATATTTCATGTACAATGTGCTATACCTGTATTTAACGGTTTTGGAAATTTTAAGTGTTTTTCGATTTATTACAAAATTTGCTACAATGCCTATTTTTTCATGTAGATCTTGATAATAAAAAAGTAGGCAAAAACTATCATAGTGTTCCTTTTTACTGATATGAAATAACAACAATATTTTTTATAATATGTAGTTTCGTTTCTTTTAGTCTAAAACACCTGATAGTTAGAAGATTCCATTTATGCGTGTAGGAGAGTCCGTTATACAACATCTAAAATTTTTAATTTCATTATAATATATATCAAGAATATTAACTAACATAATTTTGTGTACTTTCGAATATACAGAAAATTGATAAAATATATAAATATACTTTGTAAATCGATGATTGTAAAAAATGGTAAAATAAAAAAATAATAAATAAATAATAAAATTACTTTATTTAATTTTAAAAATATTCTTTAAAATTTAAAAATACAGAAAACATATCATGAAGCTTCGTTCTAGTCTACAACAGTACCGGCTACTGTACCACTTTTTTTTATAACAGTTTTGTTTATTTTAGTCGAAACCGCTTGACCTTAGCAATTTTTTTTCTGTCAACATAACAGTAGTTGTCAGTCGTTTGTACATGACAGTCATTTGCATTTCGTTAATTGCATATCAAAACAATGTTTCATTTTACAGAAATACACAAAATAACAATTCTGCCGATGATTGGTTATGGAGACAAGAAACGAACACAAATGGTGCTCGCTTATTTCATAAAACATTTCCAAATTTACCGCCTGAATCCCAAGGAACTACTAATTGTTCCTTGGGATACAGACTGTAAATTTGGTATATAAAAAGAAAAGCGGTTTCACGAGCTTGGACATGTAAGGCAGATAAAAAAAAGCAGCAGCCAGTGCAATAAGTGATGATGCCAAATTGAATATCATACTTAAGTTTCAGGAAAACCCACATACTTCTAGTCGAAAAACAGCCGCAATGTTTGATGTTAGCCATTCATTGATTACTCGAACATTAAAACAACTTTGATAGGAGAACGTATTTTTGTGAACAAATGATGGCAATGTTAGATAACAATGTGATCCCATTAGAACATGTTTTGTTTTTTAATGAGTGTACCTTTACAGTTCATGGGAATGTTAATCTTCAGAATTGCCGCTATTGGTCTAGGGAAAATCCTCACTTGATGAGAGAAGAACATATACAATACCATGAAAAGGTTAATTTATGGGCAGGAATTGTAGGAGATCATATCATAGAACCTTTTTTAATTGATGGCAATTTGAACGGGGACGATTATTTAGCACTTCTCAAAAATTATACCAACTTGACAAACATATCAAACTCAAAAGTTCCAGCGAATATACTTTCAGTAAGATGGAGCACCACCCCACTATCAAATCAATGTTCGGCAGAATTTCAACCGAATATTTCCAAATCGGTGGATAGGGAGGATCGATGGAATGGCCAGCACGATCTCCTGATCTGACGCCATTAGACTTCTTATGGGGATATGTGAAAAATATTGTATACAAAACTAAACCCTTTAACTTATTTGACTTAAAAAGACGAATAACGCTTGCGCTTCAATCGGTCACGCCTGAGATATTAAGTAACGTTAAAAGAGATTTCTATTTAAGATTACGATGTTGCTTCCTACATTCACATTAATGTATTATATATTACATTATCAAGAAATAAACAGTATCACTAATTAGCAAATTTATAGCATGAATCTAAAAACACTTATGAAATATATCTAGAATATTCTGGGGAATCCAAAAATTGAATAATATACGGGGTGTTGTATTTGAAATAAGAAAGTTGGTATTGGCCACTGTTATATGACACACCCTATATGAAAGTTTTTTGTTGCAAAATATGCGCAAGTAAAGATACCAATCGACATGTTCAAACGTTTTTTTGAACAGGCCCCCATTTATTAATTATCGAATTTATTCCATTTGACTGTTCCACCCTGTTTGTCTTTTAGACCTTTTAGACCTTAAAAGCACAAGAGAAACTGTATAGAGAAAAGTAAAAATAGAAGGACAAAAAAATGGTTGTATTGGAAATGAAGCATTTATAAAGGGTGTTTTTTTTTAGAATAGGTATAGAAATGTAAGTTGGTAACACTTTTTTAACTGTCGGCCATTTTCACAGCTGTCCAGTGATTTATGTTAAGTTGCGTTTGGCATTTCAGCATGAATACACTTGACGCCTGAACAACGCTTCCAAATTGTACAAATTTATTTTGAAAATTGTGGTTCTATTCGAAGTACGTATCGCGCACTACGTCCATTTTATGGTCAACATTTTATGGTCTATCAAAGCAAATAATTCGATAAACCATGGAACGTTTTTGCATCACATTTACTCTAACTGATAATATGAATCCACAGACATGTCGTATCCACCAACTCATGCAATAATTGAAGGTACATCATTACCTAGCAAGTCGCAGATTCGTGGATTCGGTGAGTGGGCCCAAAACGAGATTGCCGTTTATTCCGATTTTCATAAGCGAATTTTGTTAAGCGATGAAGCTCACTTTATGTTGAATGGTTACGTCAACAAACAAAACTGACTGCCCTATTTGGAGTAAAGATAATCCTCAAGTATATGTTGAGAAACCATTACATCCAGCAAAACTGACTGTTTGGTGTGCTTTATGGTCTGGTGGAATCATTGAACCGTACTTCTTCAAAAACGATGCTATCCAGAACGTCACAGTTAATGGTGACCGCTATATAGCCATGATTACTGCCTTTTTCATTCCCCAATTGAACAACCATGATTTGCAGGAGCTGCCGTTTCAATAAGACGGCGCAAAATGTCACACAACTCGTGCCACAATTAATTTATCGAAGGAAACCTATGGCAACCGCATAGATTCACGTTTCAGATCGTGAATTGGCCTCCAAGATCGTGCGATTTAACACTGCTAGACTATTTTATGTGGAGATATCTGAAGGTGCTAGTCTACGACGATAAGTATGAAACGGTTGACCACTTGGAGGACAACATTCGCCGCGATATTGCCGATATATGGCGACAAATATTGGAAAAAGTGATTGAAAATTGGACCTCCAGATTAGACTACGCCAAAGCCAGTCATGACGGTCATATGCCAGAAATCAGATTTAAATTATAATGCCAAAAGACTATCTTTCCAATAAAGTCAATTTCATGTCAATTTATAAAAAGCCTCATTGTTTTATTGAATTTCAAGGTTCTATAGCTCGAAAAAAACACCATGTATTTATGTAAGATGGTAGGAAAACAAAATTAAATATGAAATCGAAAAGTATAAAACAAAAACAACTAACTGGTATGACTGACTACCAGGGAAACTAGAGACTTACAAGGCAAGTTTTGAATACAGGAGTGTCGAGAAAAAACGAAGAGTTAGGCTGAGGTAGAAATGGATAACTCCAATAAGGGATATAGTAAAAAATAGCTACACACAATAGAAAAAATGAACAAGTAAATAAAGAGAAAACGTAAACCCCATTTCGACGCTTGAAAAGACATAAGGATGTGAGAAATGAGAAATAGAAGTGAATACTGCAAATTTTAATTATATGTTGTCAATACCTTTTTGTTTGTTCATTAAATGTGACTACTGTGTAGGAGCGGCAACCCTGTTTTGTCATATCGGTTTAGTCTACATCTGCTTTATTAGGTGAAGATAAATTGAATGCGGGTTCCGTTGGGTTTTAGTGGTGTGAATATAAAAAAAGAGACACGAATCTTTAAAATTACTTATAATCGTTATTAAAATTGATGACCCACATGCTGGTAGAACTAAGTAATAAAATAAACTGCCAAGGTTGGTTGTTGTACCAGATGTACTTATTTTTATATATGTAGAGTGCATATTTATTTTTGCTCGAAGTCCTGCACAATTTAGTTTTTAATAGGTACATATGACGTACCATATTTATGTGTTTTAGATTCACGGTACAGAATGTTAATCCACAATATATATATCAAAACGCCACTATGAGAATTGAGCTAGAGAGAGATTTGCAAACTCCATTAATTAGAATTTGTAGAGGTGTCAGACAAGGGGATACAATCTCACCCAAACTATTTACTCTGGCGTTAGAAAACATTTTTAAATCTATAGACTGGGACAATAAAGGGATTTGTATAAACGGGAAATATTTAAATCATCTAAGATTCGCCGATGATGTACTCCTGATAGCAACAACTATGGAACAACTACGAATAATGATTTCAGACCTAGAAAAAACATCTCTTGAGAAAGGACTAAAAATGAATCTAAAGAAAACTAAAATAATGACTAATACAGAAGACAGATCAGTAATTACCATAGGTGGAACAAACATACAACACGTCCAAGAATATATTTACTTAGGACAAGCTATCAGAGCAGACAAAAGTAACCAGACTAAAGAAATAACCAGAAGAATAAGAATGGGGTGCTGCATTCGGAAAACTCTCATATACTATCAAAAACCAAAAAATACCTTTAAAATTAAGAACGAAGATATTGAATGCATGCGTCCTACCTGTTCTGACATATGGTGCCCAGACATGGACGTGTACCAAGAGCAACTTAGATAGAATAAAGAAAACTCAAAGAGCTATGGAAAGACAGATGTTGGGAATATCGTTGAGAGATAAAAAGAGGCACGAGTGGATAAGATGCAAAACCGAAACAACAGTCGCTGTCGAACATGCATTGAAATTAAAATGGAAATGGGCTGGGCATAACGAAAGATATCAGGATGGAAGATGGACAAGAGGTCGACCGCAAATGAGATGGAAAGATGACATTGAGCAAAGCGCAGGTCCAATGTGGAAAAGACAAACAGACGACAGAGACAAATGGGAGAGGCCTATATTCAACACATGAATAGATTTTGGGCTATAGATAGATAGATTTATATGTTTAAGATTTTAGCTTTGAAATAATCCATTTAAAACTGCTTGCTTGTTTAATCGTTTATCTTTTTTCCAGTTTTAGACATAGGCCTCATTTCCGTTGTTTTTTCCACAGATCTGTATCCACCGCTTGTTCCACCACCCAAATTCATTTGATATATATGTCGCCAATATATTATTTTACATTATTGGCTTCCTATTAAAAGTTATCGGTTGTTTATAACAAGGGTTACCAATATTTTTGGGAATCTATATATACGTATGAAAAAATTAGGCTGGCGATTGATTCATCTTTACTTTTCTTCTGGAACAAAAATTGTTGACCGATTTAAGATTTATTTTTTTCTGATAAATTAATGTTTTTTTTTTGTGAATAATCTCTTTGAGTCTTTGGCCCAATAGATTCATGGCGACAATGTTCTTTTGTAGCATTAATGACAATTCTGCATGTAATTTGTATTTAGCCATATGAATTGTATCGTGAATGTTTATTAGAGTAGCAGGTCTGTTTAATGGATTCGTAATTTCGCATTAGCTCGGCACTCGTCCAATACTTCACCTTTTTTTAAGTTTGTCTGCGGTTGTTTCTATCATGCATTGTGGCTGAAGAATTTCTATCCGTAAATCTATTAGCACTCGGTACAGTAAGGTTAAACCTCTAACAATGTTAACTTAGCAAAACCCTTTATTATTTCTGGGGAGGGCTATACACTATTCTTTGCCTACTTAGCTACGTAAGATTTTTAACTAACATATTTAAGTGTAAGTTCAAGACAAAAGATCTAACAAAGGTTCTCTCATTCGGAACTTTATCCCTTACTTATTTAAATGGATAAATAACATATTTTGGCCATATCTTAAATTGATAATGACCTCTCTGTCGATGGACTTTCCATCCCTTTCACATTTTTTACTGCTTTCTTTGTACTTGTTTTGGTGCTAAAGATAATAAAGGTCCAGAAACTCTCGCGAAACAAGGAGATAATTAAAATTTTTTTTATTTAAAATCCTTTATAAAAGGTATATAATAAAATACCCAAACGGGCTATATCACAATTACATTACAGAACGTTTTCGGAATATAAATTCCATCATCAGTGTAACGAAGTATGCATGCTATGAGCCACTAAAATATATGGGTGAAAACCCGTTAAATGTTGTTAATTTATAGGTATGTTACATTATATATTATTACAAATTAGGATGTTCAAGTTACCGTTGGAATTGGTAACATGGCGACGTATGGCTCTATATAGGTTACATGGTCCTGAGACAAAGTGTCTTCGAGGACCTGTTGATAACAACGCTTTATTTTGTGTCGCGTCTTGTTTCTAATGCATATCTTCTTCATTGTCATGTATTATGTCCTCTCAGAACGTTGGTTACCATCATAGCTATCTTAATTTTATTCACTGTACACTAAATAGGATGCTCGTATCAATACCCTGCCAATCTCGCAAGTTCTTCAACCATGAAGTCTTTCATCGTCCTGGATTGCGTTTGCCTGCTATTGCATTACATATCCGAAGTAGTCCAACTTTCTCTTCTTGGTGCTTTTTTAGTCTCAATAGTCTTGCTGAGACTTTCTAGTAATGTTGAGTTCCGGATCTTCTCCACCCAAGAAACATTTAAAATTTTTCTATAGCACCACATTTCGAAAGCCTCAAGGCGATTTACGTTTTCTCTGTTTTCCTGTATGGCTGTGAGAGTTGGACAATAAACTCTGGAACAGAAAAAAGAATAGATACCTTTGAAATGTATATATACAGACGGATGCTGAGAATTCCATGGGCACAAAAAGTTACCAACGGTGAGGTACTTGAGTAAACAAAAAGAATTACTCAGCATAAACAAAGAGATTAAAATACAATACTTGTGTCATGTGCTGAGAGGTGAAAGATATGAATTACTCCAAATCATATTGGAAGGTAAAGTACAGGGCAAAAGATCAGTTGGAAGACGCCAGAACTCGTGGCGGAAAGACCTGAGGCGATGGTTTTACCGCTCATCCACATAAATCTTTCGTGCTGCAGTTTCCAAAGCTACAATTTCCATTTGGATCGCCAACTTTCGAAAGGAGACGGCGCAATAAGAAGAAGAAGAAGGCGATTTAGATAATTTTTTTTTCACCGTCTAAGACTCAACACGATAAAGTATGACCGAGAACAATTTTATGTCTCTGTTACATAATACCTTGGACATCCTTCTAAAAGCGGCTATGGCCTGCTCAATTCTGGATATAATTTCACTCTGGTCTTACACTGGCTTTAAAAATCTTGATTTCATCTCAGTGTTAATATGTCGGTTTCGCCATGTAGTGGTATTAAGGCGTTATGCCAATCTATTTGCTTTTTGTGCTTTACCTCTCACTTCTTTGTCCAGGTCTCCATAGCTAGACAGTGTAATTCCCAGTTATTTCATTTCCATTACCGTATTTCGTCTTTACCTGCAGCTGTTGTCTTCTTCAGCTTTTCAAGTGTTTTTCGAACTTCCTGTGTATTTATATTAACCTCTTCATTTAATTCGGGTAATTTCTGGTATTTCCGGCTCTAGCGTCATCGGTTCTTCCTCAGCATAGAGCTTTTTTAGATAGTTAATCCATGTATTCTTTTGGTTGTATTAATTATATTAATTAGTTCCGTTACCTCCATTCTTTGACCTCTTATAAAGCGCCATATTTTCTTTTGCATGCCATAAAAATGATCTATTTCTCTCGAAAAATTTTCCCAGTAAGTAGTTTTTATTCTTCTTACAAGCGCATGTGTTTCGTAATCTTTTCTCATTGTCTTGTAATTATCGTTGGCTGACATATATTTTAGTTAAGCTTTTCTTTTCTTTATATTTCTTCACTTCTGTAAAAAACCATGGAGTTCCTGCGCCAACGATTTATTTTTATTTATATTTCTTTGACTACGAACTTTCTTAACTGAGGCTAAGATTGTTGCTAACAGCGTTTAGATTCAGAAAATATCCTAAAACAATCTTTCACGAGCCAAACTTTTGTAATATTTTTCTTTTTTAATGTAGTTAGTTAATGTAGTTAATGTTAGATAAGATTAGGATTAGGTAGATTAGGCGATTGAACTATTGAGCGATAGTTAGTTTACAAAGCAAACATCAATCAGTCATCATAGAATTTTGAACTTTCTGACAGTAGTGACATAATGATCTATTGTCACAATACGTACGTTGTATGTAGTGGTAATGGGATAAAAGATTTATTTTTTTATGTATATTATATTGCTTCTAATGCTTTCCTACATTTTTATTAGATATTTTTGTGTAAGAAATGAATTATTTTTTTGATATGAATTAATAACAAAAATAATTTTTTTACTAAATTCCCATTTAAATATGGTCAATTTAATACAACACCAAAATCTCTATTATAAAATTAAAGCAACATCAATCATGAATATTTGTCATATGTAAATTCCAGTCTTAAAAGCATTCTACTAGAGATTATGAAAACTGAAAATCATAATTTATGATATTAAGATAAGATTTTTGGGGATTTCGTCAGTTCATTCATCAAGATTTAGCCTCTAGATATTTAAATGGAACTGTTGGGATTAAATATTGAACAGTTAACTTCTTAAATATTTTAAATGCATTAAAATACTTTAATTTATAGGGATATGATAAAACTACTTTTGGCTTGGAGAAGGAAATCGAAACATAAAGACCTAAGAATATTTTTTGAAATTTTGACATTACACTTAGAGAGAATTAGAAAATATTTAATACTTATACAAGTTGACTTATTACTGTATATCCTATCAGCTAGATCATTTTTGCCTTACTCTGCCAATTTTGTTATTATTTTGTTGGTAATGTGCAAAACAAGTAGGTAGGTAACAGCTCAAAGATCAAAATCTACCCCATGCCAAAATGTGCTTTTCTTCTGGAGGTGGTTACCACCCTAACTCGGGGGTGGAAAAAGTTGATCAAAAAATAGTAGTCGCTAGAATAGTGAATTTTAAAACAAAAATGTTATTTTTTCGAAAAGTCAATATTTTTGGAGTTATTCGTGACTTAAAGTTCAAAAATTAAAAAGGTCAAAACGTCAAAAAAGTATTTATACAGAGTGGCCCGAAAGTCTGGAAACGGCCAATTATCTCGTAAATTGCTAGTCATAATTGTACAAAATTTGAGGTACACTTATTTTGGGATACGGAGATTCCATATTTGGCATTTGTTATGTTGCCAGATTTGCCGTTTCTCTTATATTATTAGTAACTTTGGTTTTTCAAATTCATCACCGTGTATATTCAGTCATTATTGGATTTTCCTATTTAATACGAGTTCAACCATATATAACACTTACGATTTTATGACAACAGAAGTTTATTATAACAGAAGTTATTTAAAACAGAAGTCTGACAACGCCTAATTGCCTCAATAAATTTTTTAATACCAACTGTTTTCAACTACATTAAAACGTAACAATTTATAGATTACAACATTTTTTAACATAATGGTTACTTTATCAAGTGTTCAAAATGTGCTCCATTTACAGTACCCTAATCGATGGTAGAATGCGTCTACCATATTTCTCCTTGATTGTCTAGAAAATATTCGAGATTAATCAATAATTCGTTGAAATAGCTCTGCAAGACTTGCTGGTTTAGTTTTGTAAATTGAAATTGTAAATTTTGTAAATTTTGTGAATTTTTCAAGTATCCCCAATAAAAATAATCTTTCGGATTGAAATCAGGTGAACGTGGAGGCCATTCAATTCTACCTCGTCTACCACATCGTCCGGGAAATATCTCATATAAATAACGCCGAACATTTACAATAAAATAAGCTGGAGCTCCATCTTGCTGAAACCATACCTGATTAAAATTGGCCCCAAACAAGTTTCTCAAGTAACAAATCAAGATGTTCTGCTGAAGATGGGGAAGGTCATAAAAACCATACAAACGAAAAAACTGGAATATCTGGGCCACATAATGAGAGGAGAAAAGTACTCTCTGCTTAGACTCATAATCCAAGGAAAAATCTCGGGAAAGAGAAATGTGGGACGTAGGAGGATTTCCTGGTTGCGAAATTTAAGGGAGTGGTATGGGTGCAGTTCAATACAGTTGTTCAGAGCTGCAGCCAACAAAGTAAAGATTGCTGTGATGGTAGCCAACCTTCGATAGGAGACGGTACTGCAAGAAGAAGAAGAAGTTTCTCAGTGTATGTACAATTTCATTTCTAAGTAACACGTAACTATCTGACGTTAAATTTCCTTCGATAAAAAATGGCCCAATTAACTGAGTACCTACTATACCTGACCATACATTTAATTTTTGTGGTCTTTGAGTATGGTTTTCATGCATCCAGTGAGGATTTACGTCACCCCAGTACCTTACATTGTGTTGATTTACACTTCCACACAATGTAAAGGTTGCTTCATCGGAAAAACATTCTCTTAACGAAATTTTCATCATTTTCAATTTTATTCATCATTACCTCAGTAAACTCTAACCTACGATCGAAGTCATCTTTACTTAATTCTTGCAGTTAATTTTGTATGGTTTAAATTTATTCTTACGTAATAAACGTAAGACTGAAGAACGACCAGATCATGTACTTGTGCAACCCTGCGTGAGGATATATGTGGATTTTCAACAAAACTTTGTATTATATCTAAAGTTTTGTTGTCATTCATAACTCTTTTCGGTCTACCTGATCGGTCTCCAGATTCCTCAAATCGCTTTACAGTTTTTTGTACCGTCGCCTTATGAATAGGAGAACGGTTTGGTAAAGTATCATTGAACAAGTTAGCTACTTCACAATAAGATCTTTTTCTGTCACCGTACCCTCTCATCATTAGAATAGTAATTCATTATTTTTCGTTAAGAGCCATTTAAGAGAAGCAATTTATCTTGCTGAACTTTTCGAAACACAACTACTGTCAGTTTTAGTTAATAATGCAAATGCCAAAATCACAGCATTCTGCATTTAAATTTATTAAAATCTACATATTTTGCACTGTTTTATGTATTTAAGAGCTTCCAGACTACATAAAATCATAAGTGTTACATATGGTTGAACTCGTATTGAATAGGAGATTCCAATAACGACTAAATATGCATGGTGATGAATTTAAAAAACCAAAGTTACTAATCATATACGAGAAACGGAAAATCTGGCAACATTGCAAATATCAAATATGGAATCTCCGTATTCTCCGTATCCCAAAATGGGTGTACCTCAAATTTTGTGGAATTATGACTAGGAATTTTCGAGATAATTGGCCGTTTCCAGACTTTTGGGCCACTCTGTATATTAAAGTAGAGTTTTATACAAAACGCCAAACATATAATGTTGAATAGTTATAGTTAAGTTATAACTAAAATAAAGTCAGATTATATTTTTTTGTGACGAAGAAAGTAACAAAATCATCCACCTGCCACACCAAAAACCACCCTAGTTAAAACTATTCGTTGTTAATTTACAATTTACTTCATTTATATACAAACATTCTGGAAGTTTAACTGGTGTAAATGGTTTAGTTTTGAAAAAATTCGTGTTTAAAATGAAGACACTATTTTCGGAAGTTTTTAAAAAATCCCCTTTTTTTTCAAAATAGCTCAACAACTAAAAAATATACAGAAAAATGTTACAATAAATAAAACAGTTTCTTTTTTACTGAAGTGTTTATTGTTTATTGATTTCTATAGACTAAAAATGAAACGAGATATTATTGTTTAAAGATTGTATTCGCGTGCGTTTAGCACATCTTCAAGCCTTTTCATTAATTTAATTAAACATTTTAATAAAAGCCTTTTTGTTTTAAACATCAATTCTTTAAATTTATTTATATGATGAACAAAGGTAGGTATTAGTCATATAATATATAACGTACATTAAATTTATAAGCAATTATTGAGTAATTAAATAAAAAAATAATATTTATGAAAACTTCAGATGATTTATATAAATGATTTATATGATGATTTATATAAATATGAACTTCAGATGATTTATATATATATATATGAATAAATGGACATTTTTAATTTGTATTCTAAATTTGTAGCATGCTTTTTTCCAGTCAAAATTGTAGTCAACCATTCTAATCTAAGTATTTTAATTGCCGTTTCTTCATTTTGACATTTTCATTCTTACTTTTATCCTCCATCCCTTCTACTTCAATTACATTGATTTTTCCCATGTTCCATTCGTACATTCTATAGAAAGATTGAAATATAGTATTTTTCATATAAAAATGCTTGCACGTCACAATTTTTATAAAGTGACGTCACTTATATTTTTAAAATATACGAAACCCATACGGAACTGTTCAATCTTTCATAGGCGTCAACATGGTATAATAATCAGAAAAATGTAATCATCGTTATATTGGGAATTTTAGAACTTATATTGATTAAATAACCAAAAACATTTGTTATTATTACTAATATAAATTTTATGAAATAACTGTAAGGATACAAAAGGAAAAATAGCTGTTAACAATGATAAAAATAGCCAAAATCGAATAACCCGGTCACATCATGGGGAACAGCGGAAGATATGGATTGGTGTAACAAATTTTACAGGGAAAAGTAGAAATAAAACGAGGACCAAGAAGGCGATGAATTTCCGAGCTGAGAAATCTACGTACATGGTTCAGTACAACAACCACAAATCTTTTTAGAGCAGCGATGTGCAAAATTCATTTTATATAACAATAAAACACTAAAACTTTGTTTTCAAGACAAAATTTATTATAATATCTTATTACTACAGCAGAGTTTCGGCAGAGTGCCTTTCTCAAGTGATCTATTTTTGGTATGTGTTTACACTTTAGGCTTTAACTAAATATGTTGAGGAGGGGAGAACTGTTGGTCTCAAGTTGGTCATTCAGAATTATGTCTGTATTTTTCAATTTGTTAATTTCCATAGATTCTAATAAAGATAACTTAGGGCCTTTATTTTGGATGTGAAGAATTTGAAATTCATCATTAAAAGAATGATTAGGATATAGAAGGTGAAGTGCGTATGTGGAATCTGTTTTTTTATTATAGATAGATAGCCCTTTTATGCTCTGCTATACGTTTGTTAAAAGTTCTACCAGTTTGGCCGATGTTAGTTTTTGGGCAGTAGCAGTAGCAGTTTTATTGTTATAAATTATTAATTCAAATATATCTCCTAATATATCATCATAAATAACAATAATTATTATAAATAAATTGAATTTTTTCATAAATAATGTTTTTTTTATTTAATAACCCAATAATTCTTTATACATATCTATGTTATAATTATCTGAATAATAATGACCTTTGTTTATAATATAAAAAATGTAAAAAAACGATATTAAAAAAAAGTTTGTATTAGAATGTTTATATAAATTAATTAGTTAATTTGCTATTTTAACAAAAGGTTAATAAAATGTATGATATTTATGTAAAGATGAGTTCAAAAGGCCATTTATTAAGTATAATGATGGATATATAATTGTTTCATACTGAATACGTTTTTTAATTTTGATTTAATAAGAAATAATTGTTTATATTTTATCATATAAAAAAATGTAAAGAATTGTTATTTTGCAAAAAGGTTCATGATAAAATGTTTAAACAAAATTAATTAATTAATTTGCAATTTAAATAAAATGATAATTGCATGTTTGTAAAGTTCATGAAAAGCTAATACAGTTTGAATTTCACTTTTCATTGCTTTAAATTCACACTTGCTCTACTATTATTCTCCTAGAGACTCGCCAATAATCCTTAACGTTTAAAGCTTTGTCAAGGTTTTATTTTAAAATGAATCCTTTTGAAATTTGAGGTAGTACAAATTGAAATATTATTAAATAATTTGTTAATATGAAAATACAAATAATAATATTAAATGAAAAAGATTATATGAAAAAATCAATGATTTTTGGCTCCATAAGTACACAATCTGGTAATACCAAGGGATAAATCACTGTAAATTCCGTGTCTCTGAATGATGAATCTTCTTCTTCCCTCTTGTATCCTCGTTGGACTTTGGCTATTATCCTAGCCCACGTAAGTTTGTTAACATCGGTTCTAAACCGTTCTATGGATGTTCTACCCGGCTCGCTGTTTCTTTTAATTTACCCTGGCCGATAACTTGTAGAATGTGGTATTTATCGTTTCTCATCACACGACGAAAATATTCTATGTTTCACTGTGCAGATCAATCGTGACCTATTATTTGTAAGACATTTTCGTTGGTAACTCAATCCACGAGAAACGCATCATCCTTCGGTAACACCTCATTTCTAATGCTGTTATTCTCTGACTGCTTGTTTCTGTAAGGGCCCATGCTTCTACTCCGTATAAGAGAGTTTAGAATACATAACAGTTAAGTACTAGAAGTCTAAGCATTATATTAAGGCCCAGATTGCAAAGAAAAGCTTTCATTTTATAAAACATACTTCTTATTTCTTATCGTATATAAAATCCTTATTTAAATTATAAATAAATAGTGGTTTACATTAGGATTTTTACTCATTATCCTCGTTTTCATTTTATGGATAGTTCGATTCAGTTAATTATCCTTTGATAGCTTTGTGCACTATCAGCAAGAAGAACAGTATCGTCATCATATCGAAAATTATTCATAAACGGCCCATTTACCCGAAATCCGTCTTCAGTATTCGGCATCGCCTCTCTAAATAGGTATTCGGAGTAAATACTGAACAATAAGCATGACAAAACACAACTCTGTCGAAATCATCTTTGGATATTAAATGTTTCGGAATAATTGTTGCCAATAACGATGCCTTTTTATCTTTTTGTTGTGTATATAAATTTCCTATGATCCTCAGTTGTTCATTACATTGTTGGTGGTTGGTTACTCTGTCGAAAGCTTTTTAATAATCTAGAAAACATACTGGGCGCTTTTTGATAATCTAAAAAACAGAATTAACACTTGGATACTGGGATGAATGCTGGTATTGCATATTATTTCTTACGATAATAAATTTAAAAAATACTATACAAAAATACTAAGCACACAAAATTTGTGGCCTCGTAGTTTTACTGAGATATAAACTGCATTTCTGTGACGTCTGAGTTTCGGTAGACTATATGAAATATTTTTTTCTTTTTCAGGTGAGAGTCATGATTTATAATTTAATCGAACAACCGAATTTCGTAAGTATTTTATTAATATATTGACTCAAAAATATCATTTGTATTACATTAAGTTTTACCTACTTTATTGAATGTAGTAATATGATAATTATTTTACTATACATTTTAAAGTAAAGGACTTTCAAATGATATTTTCAATATTTTGACTACATTCCTGGGACGACTTCATTGGGGAAAAGTTTAATTAATAACATTAAATCGACTTTAATTTAAATACTTGTCTAAAAAGAATGATAACATGTGATTGGACATGATAAATATTCAGTCTTAAATGGCTCTTAATCTTAATATCAATTCTAATTTGATATGACTTTAAACCATAAATGGTGTGTCCTCAAAATGTTGGTATTTTCTTTTTAGTGACTTCTCCTTTTAATATAAATAATCAAATGCTACTACATTCCAAGGATTTACAACTTGTTTCCAAACTTTGCAAGTTTGTTTCACTTAGCAAAATAAGAACGGCTTCTGTGATTGATCACTTTTTATCATCTGTTTTCTTCAGAAATAAAGATGAATCGTTTCATTGAATTCTATATTTGTTCTCTTGTCATTCTCTATTGTTAACATTCGTTTTATGTTCCTCGCAGCGAGTCTTGTAAGTATTAAAGTATCCTGTTCAATGTTATTCTGTTCCATTTTCTCTATTCTTTAAAATTCCTTTTTATAAACGTCAAACAATAATCTCTGTTAAATACATTTTTCTCTTCTATAAAAGAATTTTCGTTATAACAAGTAATTTTTACTCTATCGCATAATGATATAATGAATCAATATTTAATATTTGTGTGGTGGTTTGATTTGTAATTTAGATATCTGCTACTTGAGTCTCACAGCCGGTATCCTCTTTTGATATTAAAACATTGTGGAAGGCTAATGAGTATTATATTCCTTTTCCTTGAAAAATTATATCGATTCTTCTTTATCTTTAATATTCATCAGGAATGTGTCCAACAAACGGCCTCGATCCATGAGGCCATTTAGAGAACAAACACATATCTCCACCATACTGTGGATTTTAAATTTGTTTGGAAAAATATTTATTTTAGTCTTTCATAAATATATATTTGCTAAGAATGGAAATAAAGTAGATTCAATTGTTAGACAAACTTTTTTTTTATAGAAATCATTATTTAACTGAACATTAGTAGGTACGCTGCTCCATTATAGCTGATACATTTAGTTTTGTTCTAATAGTCAATGCCTTATCATTCTTCAATTTGGACTTGATTATTTTAAAGTTTTATCTACTGATACATTTGTAAATGAACTATTTATATCAAAACTTACTAAAATATGATTTTGATTAAATTCAATGTCTGATAATTTATTTGAAAAATATGTTTTTTATAAATGTATTATTATTGTTTGCAAAACAAATTATTGCATAATATCTAAATCTTTATAACAACAATTTTTGGACATTTTATTACAAAAGTACTCATAGTATGTAATACAAATAATTATAACAGATGTGGTTTATGTATTTCCGGTACCTACTGCTTAAAAAAGAGGTATCTTCAGAACCACATTATATCATCACAGACACACATTATATCATCAGACATCTTCATCTCTGATATAATAATTTACAAAAAACGAAGACTCAAAAAAATATTAATTTAATATAAACAAATATAATTTCGCCAATTTATTATTGGCTTCACCTGAAGTGCTCTACAAATTTATTAAAACAAAGAGATAAGCAACATTACGATAAAATTACATAAATATGTACTTATAGAGGTAGAACTGTTCACAAAAAAAGAGACATGATTAACATTAGTTTGACACTTTGACAATTAGACTGACAATTTTCAAAATAAGTTAATATACACATAAAACAACAAAAAGTGTAGAGTGGATTAAACGACTTTTCTGATAATCATCAGCAAGGAAAACATAACTGGAGCAAATCTGAATGTGAACCAAATGAGAATTGAAGGTGTCTCATAGCACAACTACTTGGGAATTATAATCCATTAGTCGTGGGAGAATACCCAAGAGATTAAATGTCGCATCGGAAAGGCAATAAGTGCATTCTTGACTATGAACTCTGTCTTCAAGAGCCATGACCTGACCGTAGAAACAAAAATAAGGCTCCTTAAATGTTACGTGTACTCAGTGCTTCTTTCTGTACGGAGTAGAAACGTGAACATTGAAGGCGGAAACTCTATCAAAACTTGAACATGAAGGGCCGACCGTAAGCTGCAGTACTTGGGACATATAACGAAAAATCAAAGCAGATATGACCTACTCCAATGTATTTTGCAAGGTTCAATTGAAGGAAAAAGGGCCCCAGGACAAAGAAGAAGATCCTGGCTTGCTAACTAACCTGAGAGCATGGTATAGAAAGACCTCAACACAGTTATTCCGTATAGCAACCAACAGTCAACATAGCCAGAATGGTTGCCAACGTTCGGAACGGACAGGCCACCCTAAGAAGAAGACAGTTCGGATGTAGAAAACTCTTTCGAGTAGAGACTAATGTTCCCTGTAGACAGTAATTTAACAATTTTAAGTATAGTTTAATCCATTTAAACCCAACCACTGTTTGGTTTTGAGGTTATTTTGCAAATACTACAATTTTAAGTATAGTTTAATCCATTTAAACCCAACCACTGTTTGGTTTTGAGGTTATTTTGCAAATACTACAAAGTAAGTAATTAACCACATGTTTCATATAATAAACAAAATTTTACCCTACGTTTTTATTAATTTAGTGGGATTACTTGATTTTAGGTTCACTGGAGATATACTGATTAGTCCGAAAACGTTTTGAACTTGATCCTTTTGGATTTTTAAATTTAATTTTTATTTAAATATACCAATTACAACAGAAGTATATTCTACTTCGATATTCGAGTTTCTTAACTATTTGGTATACAGCCAACTTCTGGGGATTATCCCTTTTTAATGAAGAGTGTACTGTACGCTATCCTCTTATGTTATTATGTTGAAGCAGTATGCTATTGTTTAAAATTTATATGGATGCCATTGCAGGAGTTGCTATTTGTGACATCATATCATGTTTCTGGTGATTATGGTTGCAGCTTTTAATTTCTCAGTCCTTGTTGAGGTAGCTAATCCGTATATACTAGTCAACAACGACGTTTTCAGTACTTTGTGATATCGGTTAGTTTAAGCTACTTCGTTTGGAGGTTTCCTTGTTTTGCAATTTTACGTATCCCAATCAAATCATAGCACAATAGATCGGCCAGTTTTACCATGCCTTTGCAGATTTCTTATTATTTCATCTGTCCGTAGATAATAAATTATAGATTTACTCGAATTAAATTATCTGTTTCATTTCGTAACAATGGGTTTTTAGCCCTACTCTAAGTGGAAGACCAAGGGAGGGATCTGTTTAATCGTGTGACTACTGTGTCTCTGACCTACATATATATCGACTGCTAATATTTGACACTCAATGGTCTGTATATTGTTGTAGGCATGTATATACAACATATTTTACATATAATCACCAATCCAATTACAAATAATAAATAATGTTCATATAACATTTTGTGTACATACTTAAAATGTATACATTTTACTCTCAGATTGAGATAAAGAGTATTTTTCCGTATTTCCATATAATACAAGCACATTTATATTTTTACGGTGGTGTTTGTCTAACATACTTAGTATAATCGAAACAAAAATTTATTATCGTTTGGTAAATATTTTCTTTCTCCGTGATAAGACAGTTTACTTAACAGTTTAGTCATTACCGAGTAAAGAATGAAAGTGATGGGCAAGGAGCCACGAAAACTACGATAACAGTCTGATACAATTATGGAGAGAGTAAATATGGATATGTCTTCCGAGAAATAGGAAATTTTTTTGTTAACAATATTGCACTTTACAATCCTTATAGCAAGAACGTGATCACGTCCCTTTGATACAGCTTTGAATTTTAATATTACTTGCAATTTTATAATAATACAAAGATCTCTGATCTCCGTGTTGTGGTACGTCGGCTTCTTTTAGTATCTGCCATAAGTGTTTGCTATTTGACCCTATCAAACGCTTTGACATAATCTATAAAAAAAAAATGTATAATGAGATGTTAAATTCCGTAGATTGTTCTATGTCTGTAAGTTAGCATATCCGTTTTATAAGGCCGAATTCAGACCAACACTATAATTTATTACTAATTTATTACGGAAAGAAAACATTTATTGCTGCAGTCGTTTCCGAGAAACAGTGGGTATGCTATCCTTTGTTTTCCATCATCCTTTGACCCTCGCTTTTAGCTTGGAAAGCTTTTTTGCTATATTATTTGCATAGACCAGACAATATTTCTCTTAAGCTACAATATCCATATAATATGGCAGCTACGAGATATAGTCCATATTTTATTGTTAAAGTTTTTCTAATTTTTAAGTAAGCAAGCAAGAAATAAACTAGTTTTAAGACAAGTACACACATACGTTTTTTATTGTTAATTTATTGCTGTATTTCCTTTGTATATAACCTTTTATTAATTCACCATCTTCCGAGAAACAATGAAACTGTAGTTTCCGAGAAACAATGGGTGTTGTAGTTTAAGTATGAAACTACAATAATTTTTGTGTTTTAGAAAAAGGTGAAGCAATAAAAAGCATTTTTGGCGTTGAACTGCATCAATAAAATAAGTATGTCAAAATATCAAATTATTTTTTATTGCATTTATGGTTAAATTTCAGAAAATATATTATACGAACATCAACTAATCGTGAATTTATGTATAGTACCCATAAGTTAGTTAATACTACTAGTTTGCTGGTAATTGAAAGTAATATATATTAAAACAAAAAGTCGAAATCCGAAAATTTCTTAGTTTTCTAAACCAAAATTCAGATTATTGCCTAAATCTGTACCTTCTCCAGTTTTCAAAGCAAAATAAACGATGAATGGAGCGACATGGGGAATCTAAATTTGCATTCCACAACATATCAATTCATCTAGGTAAGAACCTTTCGTGAACTGGTTTCTTATACCCAAAACGAGTAAATAAAGATACAGAAAAGATAGTTAAGATTTGATTTCAGTATAGTGCCTCCACTATTCGTCTTTTCAGGACTATTCAGAAGCCCTAAACGTGAAATGACAGGTGAACAATGAACAGACGTTTTACAATTCTGCAATACTGCCTCTATTCGTCGTCTGTTTTAGGCAATAATCTGAATTTTGGTTTCGAAAACTAAGAAATCTTTGGATTTCGACTTTTTGTTTTTATTATTAGACGGTGCCGTAACGTCTGTATGAAGCTATTTTATTATTACTTCTGTTGATGAAAAAGATTTGCAAATAGTGGGTAGCACTATACTGAAATCAAATCTTAACTGTCTTTTCTATAATGAATATAAATTTAATTGTAGTCGGAGCATGACCATGTTTGCAGTGGTATTTTATTTTTTTTGTAGAATGTTTTTCAATTATTGAAGCTCCATATCGGCAAGTGATTCGAAAATTAAACGCATGATTTGAAAAGTCTGGGTTGTCGACCTTTCTTGTTCAAGTAGAATAATATAACTTATATGAAAAATCTCTTATTGTTAAGTTCCTGAAAGGAGGAGGAGAGAAACGTCAATGGGAACATGTTAGAAGGCGGTTAGACGTGATACTTTTATGATTAATCTTGTTTTGACTTAAAATAGAAAAATGGGATGAGCCGAATCTGCAAAATAATAAAGGCTACAGACATTGATGATTACTTAACCGTAATAGTGCTATAACTGATCTTAATATGTACAACAGCAAACGTCATTTTTGATCGGGTGCGCGAAATGACACCGTTTTGCTTTTGCATTTGCAGATTCATGAGACCCTCGAAAACATTGGAAACACAACATTTATTCAATAGCGCATCTACGAGTTTTAGTTACTGCTAAGTGTTACTGTATATTTATTATTAAGACAGACTTGTTTCATTACCGCAATTTGTTCAACCAATGGCTCCAAAATGGGTAATTTTAAAATCTGCGAATCGAAACTTTAGAAATTTTAGAAACATTAAATCATAATTGGCGCCATTGGTTGTATATTCTGCATTTTATTGTCTTTATGCTACTGAAATTTTAGGTCGCCGTTGTTTAACCTGTATTTTAAGACAGTTAAACTCAACTGTTATTATTCTTATGATTCAACTTTCTCGTCAGAAGGTTTAAAACTTCAATTTTTTTATTTGTAGACTACATAAGTTTGACAAACATAAGGTGAAAGAGATTACTTTATATGAAATTCCAACTGTCAAAAATTAATTAGATGGCAATATGCTTGTTTCTATATTGTTCCTCTAACTTTCTTTGAAAGTCGAACAGTTCTTAAAAGTTAGTCTTTTAATAATAAAATGATTGATTAATTGATAATATTTCCAATTAAAATGCACTACGAAAATAGCATTCGATAAATACTTGATAGTTATATTATAATTAATGGATGGGTGGATCATTCGTTGTCAACAAACGAGAAACTATTCATACAACTTACTAATAATAACCAGTACAAACATCGAATGTTCACTTATGAACTATTTTTACCTTGAATAGTTGCATATTGCATTTATTTCAATGTGTAATTTATGTGGAGATTAAAGTTCTAAAATGTTGCAACTCGACATGTACAAATGATCACTAGATTATTTCAATTTACAATAGTATCTCACCTGTTGTTCGCAAATGAAATATTAATAACCGTTGACATGAAGTGGGTTTTAAATGAATTTATGGAAAATCAGGTGTATTCTTGATGAAAGAATCTCGATTATTGTGTTAATTGCCACTCTTATTTTATTTTACATACTTCATAAAATTTTGCTTATAGGCTTTATAAGCTATGTTTCAGAATATTTAACCTACAAACTTTTTTCACAAAATGACTTTTGTTAGATATTTGATTACATCAAGACTGTCCCAATCTTATTTACAGGTAAACTAATTTGTTTCCGATTCAAACTGCTCTCTATAATTTAAATTAAAATTGAAGAATCGAAGTTATAATCTTTTGACCTGAAGTTTTTAATTGTGTTATCTTTTGAGATCTAAATGCTGGCTTAATCTATAAGAAGAATAACGGAATATGTGAAAACATATTATGCGAATATGAAGTGGGCTTCAGATAGAACAGAGCAGTAACAGACCATGTATTTGTTTTAAAGGAAATACAAATTTGTATTCTTATGGTGCCTATCCGTTACGGATGTTGGACACTAAGGTGGCTATTCTGACTTTGTTGACTGCTGCCCTGAAAAGTGCGGTAGTGGTTAAGTTAAACCATTTTCGCAGGTTACGCAGCCAGGATATTCTTCTTCGTCCTGGACCTCTTTTCCCATGCACTTTAACTTGAAGTATGGTTCGAAGTAGGTCATATCGTTGTTCATTGCGCATTATATGGTCCAGGTATTCTAGTTTGCGACGTTTTATGGTTTACGACTAGTTCGCGCTCTTTACCCATTCTATGTAGTACTTCTTCGTTGGTAACTCTGTCTATCCAGGAAATCCTCAACATGCGTCTATATCACCACATCTCAAATGCTTCGAGTCTCTTCAGTGATGCTTCAGTGAAGGTCCATGACCCCACGCCATATAAAAGAACGGAGAATACGTAGCATTTTAGTAAACGAACTTTTATTTCCAATTTTATATCGTGGCTGTTTTTTTTTGAGATAGATTTCTTTCATTTTGACGAAAGCTGATCTTGCCTTCTCGATCCTTATCTTAATTTCCGTCGATTGGTCCCACTGTTCATTTAAGTTTTCACCCAGATAACAAAAGTTGTATACTGTATAGTGTACAAAGATTTATATATACTGTGCAAAAAAGCTGACAAAAGTAGATGATAAAAAGTTTCTCGTTCACCAATACTTAACGAAGACAACGTTGTTCAGTTTGGGAGCTTCATTGGGGGTAAAATTGAGGATAAAATACTAATTACATTAATTAATACGCAAAGATAAAGAAAATGTAATATAACTATACTACGTTTCAAACGTTAGATTCAGTGTGGTTGTATACAGCAGTTAACAGCATAATCCTCTACAAGTACCTGCCTAATACTTTTATTTGCTTATTTTTCTCAGCGGTCATCAAACAATTTATAATTTTCTGACGGTACTGAATAATTATTTTTTCTTTCAATTCACTCGTGAACGGTCAACAAAAAAAAAATGTTAATAAAAAACAATTTTTAGTGTTGAAGTAGATTTTATTTTTTGTGTTTGTCGGATTTTATTATATGTATGTCTGAGCAAAGAATTTCAAGTTTTGGTCTAAACTAGAAGAAAGCTGTGCGAAAATTATTTAAATGTACCAAAAGTCTTTTACAGACAAATATAATATGGAGAAAACAGAGATAAAGGAATCGTTCAATTAGTTTATAATTACCGCTTGTCTATTGACCGTGACCCGCATTCTGACTATCTTCCAGCACAACAATATCGTGACAAATCATTAGTTTACGGTTATGGTCTTTGGTATCTTTATGCAATTATGATATTATTGAGAACATGGATTAAAATGAATATGGGGAAGCTTATAGTTTAAAGAACTCAAAGAAAAACATTGACCGAAAAGATAAAGCCACATAAACAATTGCTAATGAACGATTGAAAAAACAAATTTCAATAGACATTTCTAAAGTCGATGACGACACCTGGGAGTTTTTCGTAAAAAAAAATTATTTTACTTTTTGATGGGTCAAAATTTTGTCAATTTTTTTAAAGAACTTGTTGCTTATACTTGGTGCTTATGTACATATATACCACCTTGTACATGTAGTTAGTCGGCGCGTGGACCTGATCCATGTATGTTTATCATTGTTATATGTATATGTACTATGTACTAAACAATTCATTGCATTTGGAACCTTACGGCATCTGATTTCACAAAAAATGGGTCAAATATATTGCGTGGTATACTATACATGAATATACATCTATAAACTTAATTTTTGATCGTTGTTCATTTATAACACATAGTTAACATTAATTTGTAATAATTAGTACTAATACGTACTTAAAAAAGTACAGCCCTTTGAAGGTAGAAAATCAAAATCGATTTTTTCCAATATCCCGTGAACTATTTGATATGTTGCAAAGAAAATTAAATCACACAAAAAGGAATAGCATACGTTAATAAAAATACATAAAAACACCAGCACCCGATGGCATATCAAATAGACTTCTTAAATATTGTTGAGAGATAATTGAAATTAGTGGTACTTTTTCAGGAAACCTTAAATGGCAAACATGTACCAGTCCACTGGAAAACCAGATGGATTACCATACCTATACACAAAAAAAGGATATAATAAAAAACTATCGTACAGTGACCTTGCTTAACACAGCTATTACACTGCGATTAAGGATATTTGCCAATAAGATTACTGAAAATACATAATCAGTGAAAAGCAACAAGGCTTTCGACAAAATAGACCAATTGCAGATGCTACGCTCATAGACAGATAAATTATTGAAAAAATATTGGAATATAAAAAAACCTGCTAATAGGTGCTTTATAGATTTGACTGAAGCCTTTGACTGCGTTAAATCTTGTTCTTCTTTTTCTTCTTCCTTTTTATAAGCAATTCTGCTTGTTTATTGGCTTCATACCTCTATGGACGGTTGTCACTCCATATTTTACGCGGTCGTCCGATACTTCTTCTGCCGATTGGTGACCTATCTCGTGCTATTTTGACGACACGGGTCTCCTCCATTCTGCTTATGCGGTTATTCCATTCTTTTTTTTCTATTTTGTGTCAATTCATTTATACACTGTACGTTATATTTTTTTCTAATGTCTTCATTTCTCTTTTGATCTCTCGTATTTCCTGTAATTCTTCTTAGTACTCTGATCTATGCCATTTTCAGTAGCCTTTGAGTTGTAGCTGTGTCGGGTCTTGTTTCTGAGGCATATGTCATTATTGGTCTTACACTGGCTTTATAAATTCTGACTTCATCTCAGTGTTAATGTGTCTGTTGAATCCCCTTGTATTATTCCACTGCCTATTTCTATAGGTTCTGTAAGTTACAATTAAATCAGAAGTTACAATTACTAAAAGAAGAAAAACCAGTTCAACATAATGGTCAAGATAAAGAATAAATTATTATTCACAGGCACAAAAAATATCTGAACAATACCTATTGAACGTTACTTACCTATTTACAAATGTGTTTAGCTTATGTTTAGATAAATGCTCAAAAGAGCCTCCCTCCATTTCCTTAATGCATATTCGGCACCGATTTAAAAATGAAAATGGAATATTTTGATCTCATTGACCTCATTTCTGAAGAAATCGATTTGCCGCTTCAATAATTATATTCCTCGGTTGTTCATTCCTGTTTTTTTAATGAAATACGTCCTCTTTCATAAAACCCTAAAAGCAACAATCAATAGGGGTAAGATCTAGACCACTGGAGGCCAAAAAACATTCATACCAGAACCCCTTCCATTTCAACCTCCATCATACTGCCTGAAACGATGTTCTTCAACTTCTTTATTGTAGTGACTGGAGACGTATCCTGTAAAAAGTATATTTTGGCTGAGTGTGATATTTACTTCTACCAAGTACTCTGCTGATAAACGATTTGTAAACATTGGAAATAATTTTCACCATTTAAATTGTTTGGAAGAAATCATATTCGTCGGTAAACCATAAATGACTAATGCAATTGACATTTCGACTGTTTGCTGTTCAAAATTAGTCGCAAAATCCTATTATCTCAATGTATCAGGTTTTTAGGGGTCTTCTTCTTTTTTATGTACTTTGGTTACCAATATAGATATCTTAATTTTATTCATTGCCACCCCAAATAGCATACTTGTATAAATACCATACCAATCTCGCAAGTTCTTCAACCATGAAGTCTTTCTCCGTCCTGGACTGCGTTTGCCTGCTATTTTCCCTTGCATAAAATTCTGTAGCAATCTATATTTGAGACCTCTCATTACATGTCCGAAGTACTCCAGCTTTCTCTTCTTGTTGCTTTTTTTTTAATTCAGTAGTCTTGCTGAGACGTTCTGGTATTGTGGAGTTTCGAATGTTCTCCACTCAAGAAACTTTTAAAATTCTTATATAGCACCACATTTCGAAAGCCTCAAGGCGATTTAGATCATTTTTATTCACAGTCCAAGACTCGACACCATAAAGTAAGACGGAGAATACGTAGCAGCGAAGTAGGCGATCAACAATGCCAATTTTAGGCCTATGTCACATAATACCTTGGACATCCTACAAACGGCTCAGGCCTGCTCAATTCTGGATCTAATTTCACCGTGACTCTCTGCGTTTTAGTTTAACTGATATCCAAGGTAAACAATTTGATCCACATCCACATAAAGTTTGGTACTACATATTTACATATACAGACGGTCTTATATTCTTTTGTTTACTTATTACGAGTATTTTGGTTTTCCGTATGTTCAGATCCAGACCTGATTCCTTAGAGCTCTCAACGACACTGTCAAGTAATGTTTGCAGATTTTTTCTTGAGTAGATGCTAGGAGTACTGTCTCCTCCGCATATCGCAAATTATTAATGACTTCATCGTTCACAATAATTCCTTCTTGTTTTTCAGAAACAGCATTTCTGAAAATTCTTTCGGATTAAATGTTGAAAAGCAGGGGCGACAAGAGTCATCCCTACCGTACGCTTCTTTTAATGGTAAGAGCCCGTGATTCCAAACCGTCTAGGAGGTCAACAGTATTGATTCGTTTTGGTTAAAAAGAATTAGATTTAAGAGCTCGTTAGGGTAGTCACGCCTTCTTCAAAACCGGTGTACTTCAGTAGTGTTTATTCCCTATATATCTCTAATGGAAACTTGCAGTTTATGCCAGTTGACAAAATGATAAATGATAAAACATGTAATAAGCATGTAATGTATTAGCAGTTATGGGAGTATAAGTGCAACTATCTTACGAAACATGCTGGAACAGGGTGTAAAGGACTAGGCGATGCCTCTGTCTGGAGGTATAGAAAATCAGGCAGGATAACTGGAAGTTTCATACAGTAGTACAGAAGAGTTCCTTTGCTATATTTTATATATTATATTTATATTTATAAAAAAAATTTAAAACCGACAGAAAAGTTTTTTATAAAAATCTGAATATTAGAAATATTGAAATTACGCCAATATTTATTTTGTGTATAATTTAAAAATAATATTATGCTTGCGTTTCTTACAAAGAATAATTTATTTGCGTAAGAATTCTTGCATAAAAGAGCTAGGTATAATATCTGTTGTGATATAAATATAAAAATATTTGAACAGTTCTAATTTTTGTTTCTTTACAAATTTTATATTTGCAACAGCGTTTCTAACATTTTTAGTTTGCCTATTTATTTTCGAAGTTGAATCAATATTAAGTCGTAGTCGAACCAGTGACAAACAATGTTTGTCTCCACGTTTACAGGATACGGAAGACGCATCCAACAGGAAACAGTTTGTGTACGTAATGAATATTAAAAAATGATGAGAAAAATGCAGTACATCCTGTCGGGACGATCCACAAATAAGAAAGAGACGACCTTAATTACAGCGTTTAGAGATGTCTGACCGGTCCAATATCGGTAGATAGATCCAAGAACACGGCGGGGCATTTCGTGGCAATGGCAAACTGCACTATGCAATTTACGAAACGCACTAAACAACGGCGAATCGTTGTTGCTCCGCCGTCGACGACTAAATCAAGATGGCCTTGGCTCCATACCAGTCGATGCAGTTATATACACAACACACATACATACATATACCGAGTGATTTAAGAAAACTTGTGGTGTAAACATATCAATCGATTCAATTCCATTTGTTTAAAAATGCAACATAAATGAAATTAGATTCAAAATATTAAGGTACACAAAACGTCATATTCTATTTGCAAACTCATTACTCAAATAATACCATAATACCACTAATTACACTGGTAATTACATGTCACGGAGAGGTTTGATGAGGGAGGCTAGGGCTCGAATTGGGCTCTAGAGCCATAGGATGAATGGAATTACATGTCACAAACTCTGCTTTAAGAAATATAAAATAAGTAAGCGTTAGAATGCCGGAAAGAAAAATAATGTAGATGATGGACGATAAGATCACACAAAGACAGGATAAGAAAATAATATACAATGTATCATTGTATAATGATGAAATGCAGACCTGAAAGTAATAATTATAAAACAATGAGATGAGCTATACTAAAAAAAACTAGAAAAAGATAACAGCAATAGTGTTAAGCTAACTCGAAAAATAGAAACAGCATGCTTAATAGATAAGGGGTTATGTATTTCACACGGTGTACGAAAAAAATTAAGAGAAATTGTGTGACTGAGCACCTACTCATAATATATAGGCAATTGTAGTAGAGACGCAAAAACGAGATGAATAGTATTTATGTCCAATGAGAACCTACTTGACTGTTTATGTAATCTGATAATTCACAGAATACTGAAAGACTGCTCTCTGCAACACTGAATGTTCTTAGAGTTACAACTAAAAATAAAATGGTGACTTTAGACTTTGCTTTTCTATCACTTAATTAAAAATTAAAAGAATTAAAAAGCTAAATGCTTGGTGCACAATGCCTCCAACCTTTCCCTGTATGAATCGGTATCAATAGAGTGTTATAACGTTATTTTTGCATCTCTGCGTCAGCATACACTCGGGCTGATACAAATTCATACACGGAACGGCAGGCGAATGTAGCGAATAAGCGAGAGACATTTGCTGGCCGTTCAGTGTATGAATTTGTATCAGTCTGAGTGTATGATGACGCAATGATGCAGAAATAACGTTCTAACATTCTATTGATACCGATTCATACACGGAAGGTTTGACGAATTATGCTCCATGCGCAATATATTTGGCATTTAAATTCATATATAAATATATATATATATATATATATATATATATATATATATATATATATATATATATATATATATATATATATATATATATATATAACTTTAAGTTTATACAATTTATTCTATTGTAACTCAATTCCCACAATGCAGAAACACTTTTAGCGTCTTTTAGGCACCGACAAACGGTGCCGACAGGTCAATTAAGGATAATAAGTTTGCAGTGTAGTTTGTATCTTATTTTTCTTGGAATATGACTATTCTGTTTTTCAAAAACCTTTCACTATTGTACAGTTGTTCGAAGAGTAAACTTGTGCAATTTTTAAATTTAAAACTATGGCTGAGAGATTTGTTAGATCTGTTCAAATTGTTACTTTGATTAATAATGGAATGAGTCAGAGAAGTGGCCAGACAGCTTGGAGTCAGCCGTTGTATGGTCCAAAAAATTTACCAACGATTTATAGGGACTAGATCTCACGAACGACGACCAGGATCAAGCCCGAGAAGAATCACGATGGCCAGAGAAGACTGTGTTTTACAACGCACTTTTTGCAAAATCGGTTCTTTACGGCTAGATCAATCCAAAACCTTTTCAAAATGCTCACAGGTGGACTTTAAGCACTTCTACCTTGAAAAAAGGTTGAGGGAATTTGGTCTACGGGCTCGCTGTCCAGCAACAGGACCTTTGTTAACAATAGCACATCGACAACGCCGACTACAGTTTGCTAGAGACCACGCGCATAAAACGCAGGATGGTAACGCAATATCTGGAAACTGTCGGTGAGCCAAAAATGAACTGGCCGGCACAAAGTCCAGATTTGAACCCGGTTGAACATGTTTGGGACCGACTCAAACGAAGGGTAAGAAACAGAATACCTGCTCCAATAAATCGTGAGCAGCTTCGGTTGGCGCTCATAGAAGAATGGGAAGCTTTTCCTCAAAACGACATCCAGAATTTAATCAATTCAATGCCAAATCGAATAAGGAGTGTAATTCACAATAGAGGTGGTAATACACAGTATTAATACACACGACTTAATTGTAATTTTATAAAGGAAACAGAAAAAATGTACAATGTTAATTTTTTTTATTTTTCAATAAAATCATTATTTTGGAAGAAGTTATTTTTTGACATTTGTTATTTAAAAAATGATTGCATACTGCTTTAGAATATATTCTTAAACATTACACAAACATTTAATGACAATCACTTTATGGTATGATTCGTAAAAATTAAAAAATGGCAAAAATTTTAGGTGGAGTCTTTTTCGTGACGCGCAGCGTATATGATTTCTGTCTGATCTAACTGTAAAACGACTGATTCTTCGTAGATATACTAAGACTATCTATATTATACATATTTATTAGATTTTTGGTTTGTACTGAAGTTTTGTAACCCTATTACTTTTTGTAACAATCGATATTCAGTATTTAAGGCAGCAACCCACTTTCTCAATAATTATTCGACACCGCTCTCTAACGCATTTTTTATTTAAAATTTTTAGATAGATTGGATCTCTCAGTATAAAAGTAAATACGAGAACTAAAGTATCAGTCAAAGATTCTTAATCAGTTTCAGCGCAAATTCCACTTGCATGACGACTTTTACTTGAAATAATTACACCGCTTCAACATCGAGCATCGATTTCAACGAAATATCGACTCTGAAAATGTAAGTTTCTAGGTTATGCTGCGATAAAAGTGAACTTGCCACATTACAACGGTTACATTTATAGGTTGACACAAAAATCAGAGAATTTTAAAAATTATTTGATACATTTGCACGTATTTTCAAAAACTGATAACTTTAGTTACACAAACAAGAAGGACAATCTTATAATATTGCAAAAGGAAGAGAAAAGTACATAGGAGCTGGTAAGGGATTTAGTAAATATCCCATTTCTTAGATAATTAGTGGTTCCCCCAGAACGTCCCACCACAAATAATACATGTATAATTGTAACAATACAACACTGAAAACTTTATTTTAAACTCTTATCACTACAGCTGTTTCGGCTGATTGTCTTTCTTTCAATACTTACTTCAACTTACAGGGCAAAAGATCAGTAGGAAGACGCCAGAACTCGTGGCTAAAAGACCTGAGGAGATGGTTCGACCGCTCATCCGCAGAAATCTTTCGCGCAGCAGTTCGGCAACCTTCGAAAGGAGACGGCACCATGAGAGATGGAGAATTACCAAGAAATTGACAAGAAAGACAATGAGTCTGATATGCTGAAGATTGTAAGAGCAGTTGAGCATCGAAATTAAAGGCAGGAAAAATAACAGCAGGGTAAACAATATAGAAAATAAAGAAGCATATGTTGAAAAAAGGGGGGAAGCGAAGAAGATATGTACAAGGAAAAACAGTTAGTTTTTGAGCATAAATTGAGCTATATTTAAAAATAAATAAATAAGAAAGAAACTTCTACTGAATAATTGAATTCTACGTTGAATTAATCCAGCTTAATACCATACCAAGATATTATAAAGACGAAGAGGGCTTTAGTAGATGGAATTGGAGTAGTAGATGGAAACGTGGAGAATCAAGATCAAAGTCAACAAATGCAAATAGCAATTGAAGTAGTAGTAGACCAAAACGATAATGAAAAAGCACCTGCCAAGGAAGAAATTGTAACTATAATAAATAATTTTACGTTTCTAAAAGAAGCTGAATTTCTAAAAGAATCTGGCTATAGGCTGTAATTAGAAATCACATGAATTAATTCAGGAAGCGTGGATAAAAGAAAGTATACCCAAGCAGTGGAAGGAAGCTATTCTCTGCCCAATACCTTATATTCAATTTTGGTACTGATGAACATATTACAGTTAAATTTAGTAAAATCTTTAACAGCATCAAATTATATGTTTTATTCCACTGTCTTTTTGATACATTGACAGCTGTTGTTTTCATTGTGCCTTTTTTCGTTATTAAATTTGAAGTTACTATTGTGTTCTAAGAGGTTGCTGAATTTATTTGCGTGTAGTTTTTTTCTTTGGTATGTGTTTGGGTACACTATATGTGTGCTATATATTATTCTATTGAAATCAGAATTTGATATTAGGTATATAATAAAGGAGCCATCAATTCTTACAATTTTTTGTTCTATTGAAAATAAATTAAACCTGTAAAATTGCTCTCTTTTACTGATTATGGCTAAATTGGTTCTATGTAGAATTTTATCCAATCTTTAGCTTATGTAAGGTCTTAGCGTCAAGCCCTTGGGAATGATGTTATTGTCCTGGCATCGTGGTAGGAATTGGAGTGAACTGAATATCAGGTCGAAGACACATTCTATAATTATCCGAGACGGATAGTGCGTATCCGTCTCGGATGTTGGCGACCATCATGGCAGTCTGTATTTTGCAAACTGCTACTCTGAAAAGATTTGTGGTTGTTATGTTGAACCATGTACCTACGTAGATTTTTCAGCCAGGAAATCCTTCGCGTTCCTGGTCGTCGTTTTCCTTCTACTTTTCCTTGTAAAATTAATTGCAACAACCCATATCTTTTGCTGTGCCTCATGATGTGACCGAGGTATTCGATTTTGGCTGTTTTTGTTGTGGTTAACAAATCTTTTCCTTTTTGCATTCTTAATAAAACTTCCTGGATAGTAACGTTGTCGGCATAGGATATCTTTAGGATTCGACGATAAAACCACATTTCGAAAGGCTCAATTTTCTTGCAGGTAGCGTCCACGACTCAACTCCGTACAATAGTATAGGAAGTCATTACAATTAATTGTTGCTTAATCCAATATAAAAATATCTAGAAGTAGATATTTTTCCACTGTAGAAACTTGTAGACTCTCTGTAGTCTACTGTTACTCTTTCTAGTAGAAATAGAAAATGAACAAGAATATATAGCTGACCTCTATGTTGTTAACCCTCGTAAGTCGGTGCGGGCTGCAGCTGGTGCAGTACCGGCTTACCCTCGTAAACCGGTGCGGGGTACTTCTTTTTCTCATCTATCTTTTTTAATAAATTTTTTTATTATTGTTTATTCGTATTAAATTCAATTCTAAAAGCATTCCACCTATTACAGTATTTACAACTAATTGCGTTATGTAATTTTTTGGAAAAGGGACTGTGGGGTGCAAACGCACCCCACGATTTGTGAACGGAATATTTTGGTGATAAAGTTGGTGAAGAAAAAGACTCCTATAAATCTGATATGATATTTTATTATAATTAAACAAAAGGAGCTGTTGAAGTAGTGGACAAAATGGCAAAATAATACACAATACAGCATCAAACACGCGGATGGCCCGTGGTAATGTTTTATCATTATTAGATATTTCAGCCAAAAACGCTTTCAAAATTTGGAAAATAAAAAATCCAAATTACGATGGGAAACAGACGGAAGTTTTTTTTAGACTTAGGACGGAAATTGATCTAAGAAAATGTTATCTAACAGATATCAAAACACAAATAATATGCACTCTCAGTTACGTGAAATGATTAAAATTACATATCCTGTATTGGACGTTTCTGATGTCCTACCTGGAACTTACATAGCTTCGGGACAAGGTTAGTGTTACTTATGCTAGAGACAAAAAGACCGAAAGTCCCTGCATTACCGTATTGTGTGTATAAACTTTGTGAAAAATTTCATGTGTCTGTTTTGCAACTACAATTAATTTTTTTTTAATGAAGAAATGAGTACTTTCTTCGTAAAATTATGTGTCGTGGTATAATAAACATTCTAATTATCTTTCAAATCAATTTCCCTGACGTTTACATACAAAAAAGAAATGGATTTGCGGATGGGGTGCAAATGCACCCGCACAGTTGCGGTGGTAAACATCATTTACAAAAGACTTAAGACAGTTATAAGTAATATTAAAATATTCCATAAGGAAAAGAAAAATACAGCCTTAGTGTGTTTTACTGGTATTATTTTTGTGTATAAAAAAAGCGTAAAAGGGGATAACAGTTAATGTTATCCCCTTGTTAATGTATTATAAAATGTATACTTCTTTAGGTTTCTTACATCGTCTCTGCGAAAATTGGCTGTAATGGCTATTTTAACTTTAGAAACAGTGTCGTCTCCGGTGTAATTAATAAACGTATGAAAAACTGATTGCAACTTGGTGCAAGTTTCCATGTTTATTAATTTGTCCAACTATTGCGCAATATGGTGTAATATTGCGTAGTTGGCCGGTACGCTCTTATTGTGGCATTATCTTGAAGAGACGATGCCATTATGGTTTTATTAGGTGGTGGAAATAAAACACATTCTTTCTAAGAAGAAAAAAACTCAGCTTCAGAGTCTTAGAAAGAAACAGAGCCCTTCGAGCAAAGTGCTCTAGGGAGCTACCCTACACGGGTAAAACCATGAGTTAGACACTACTATCACAACTGACTTGAGATCCGAAAATGTCCCATATTTAAAGATAAATTAACTTTTATATGAAACCTTTTCATTTCTCAACCAATTAAATTTAATTATATGTTCCAGAAGGAAGGGCGATGAACATCGAAGTGCGTGATTGGTGGCACTTGATGACAACAGCTTGGTCTAAATGATTGACCCGAACTGAAAACCAAACAGCTAAAAATGTATAAAAAAATATTAATATTATTAAAAACACAGAAGAAGTGTTCAAATTTCTTGAGCTAGGGTGCTAATAAGTGCTTCCTTAGCTAATAACTAAAATTTGTTTTATCTGTAACTAATATTACCAAATATTCTTGTGCTTATACATTAATGTATAGGCTAAGAAATAAAGGGACTGATTGAAAATTCACGAAAATAATAAACTCAATATTACAATCTTCTTTTTTTTTAATCGCAACATTTATTTGGTCTAGTTTTTATTAATCTATTTGAAATTGTATTTAAATTACAAACTTATCTCATTATTATCCTAAGTCAATTTTCTAAACAAATATATTCACACAATAAATCTCTGTTTGATCTGAAATGTAAAGGCATATGTAAACTTTTGAAGAGATAATGTATCGGAAATAGATAGATATATTTTAAAACACTTTCCAAAGTTCAATGTCATTTTGTTTTAGTTAGCATGAATACAAACCCACGTATTGAATTGTTAATTCTAGATTAAAACATTTCATTCAATGATTTAGTAAAATAGGTCAGTACCTACAGTTCACTGATTATGCAACACGAAACAACATTACTTTTGAATTATATAAGCTAAAGTTAAAGATATATTCAATATTTTAGTTATACTTACAGTCACTCTTCAAAATTAAAAGCACCAACAACCACCTAAAGAGGAAACTAAAGTATTCAAATATTTTTCAAGAAATGAAACTAAAAATATATCGAAATCTCAAATATATGCCATAATCTTAAGAAATCTATTAATTAAATGAAACATTGACTAAGGTAAAAAAAGACTAGTAACTGTGGCCATTAGAAATATAAAGGCAGATAGAAAATCAAACCATACTTTAACCACTAATGAATTTTAGAACTAATAGAGGGGAAACCCAAAAACAATACATAAAAATATCGAAGAGATGGCTAGAGTAAAAGCTCCAAGCACTCCGTGATTAAAAATAAGGAGGCTATTTTAATAAGGGACTTTGAACAATTGTCAATTCGCTGGTGGAAATGTATCAAAGAACTTTTGTATGGGATGGGACAGAGTTAGAAGTACATTTGTACGACGTAAATGCAAGGTGGAGAACATCAAGAACTGGGTAAGAAATAGAAGAGTAGAATGGAACGATCATATAAGCTGAATGACAACAAATAGAGTAGCAAAGACGGCAAGCGACGATTCCCCAATAGTAAGACGATCAGTAGGAAGACCGCGAAAACGATGGAACGGCAACTTATTGGAGGCACATTGGAAAACAGATAGAGTCATGTCTACATAAAAAGAAGAAAATGATTTAAAGAAAATTGTTGCGACATACGTTTATTTTTATGTTTACATTTGCATCAAATTTGGATTAAACTTAGTTTATGCATTTTATATGACGTGGCTCGTGACTCACGCATAAATCACGTGTTCGTGAGCGTGACTTAATTTGGGAACTCACGGGCGTGACTGAAATTAAGTAGCCGTGACTAGTTGTGACCAGAAATGGAAAACCACTTACACATCCATCCCTAGTATTCATTTATATTAAATAAATGAATCGTTACTTGTATCCTCTTATATGTTTTGTAGGTTATGGCAGGTTATTCTAGGACACGAGGAATGGATATTTCATAATAACTTCTGAATCTTGGGCTCAAATAAAAAAAATTTAATGTCTTGTCACATATTGTGTTTGGACGTAAATAACGTTACTACAAAACATAATATAAGGTAAAATAAAAGCCAAAAGAAGTTAAGGATTTCTTGGATGAAAAACTTTGATTGTTTTAGGCTTACACATACGATCAAGAAGGACATATTGATCTCTAACCTCCGCCAATAAGATGGAACCTAAAGAAGAAGGTAGTCTATTTTGAACTATATTCTTGTATATGTTGTAATACTCTGTTATTTTCTTTGAATACTGGAAAATCCAAGAATGGAAAAATATTTCACAATTACTGATTACAGTTCAACAACGTCCTTTGTATATGGCTTTTAACTGTTTGTTATCGCATGTGAAATAATATTTGCCTTATTGCAATTACCATTTATATCAAGCAAACGTCTTCCACAGAGATATTGTTACTATATTAAAAGTTTGTAGTTTCATTATATTATTTCTATTCTAGGACTGCTCTAAACGACCCGAAGATTATGATAAACAACAACGACCCCATTCTAGCCGGTTGCGAATGACCTGATTCTCTTGGAATAAGGCATCGCATAGTCGTCGCCGCTGGCATCGGGGCGAGAGTTTCGCTGGGTCGCGCCCTTCTTTCTGCCGGTCGGTGCTGATTCGGGTGCCGTGCCAATGCCGGCAATCCACTGACCCAATTCCGGATACACAGGAGGATACGAGATTGGTGCCGACCTAACGCAGAAGCAGGTTAAAGTCAAAGAAATCGTTAAAAAGGGTGGTTTCGAGACTTCATAGTAGTTTCACTTTGTGACCTTTTGTATATTGAAGACGTTTTTTTTTATAAAAAAATTAAATGATTTTATATGAACTGGCTAGCATTAGACACCATTGTCTCTGAGCATTATAATTAAAATTTGGAGACTGTTAATAACTACCGTTTTAAATTCTGTTGAACCCATTTTTATACTTATGAATTAAACGAATCGTTGTTAGTAGTAAGTACTTCCTGTCCATTAACGCAATAATTGTCATCTATTTTCATTAAAGCCGTAACAACTTGGGAATGAGCAGATATAGCTGCGATTCTTAAACCTTACCATAGACAAGGCAGCTAAGGGAACCAGTGCTATCTGCTATTATTATTATTATCCTGATTTTACTCAAGCTGCCTATATTAAATGTTCTGAATCATGGAAATTTCTAAAAACAATTAGATCTAATGAATATAATTGTACTAACATTCAACTTAAACCTACAAAAATGTTGGTTAATCAGTATGTACAATTGTTCACAGAAGACAGAGATAAATATCCTATACCATCACCAACCGAAATATGAAGTGAGAGCGAAACTTTCCAACAGACTCACGCAGTGTTTATACCAGTACGTAAATAACTTTGATTGAAAAACTAATAACAAAACAATTAAATACCATTATGGAAATTCACCCTATGTTCGTGTATCTCGGCAATGTGTAACAGCAATATCTGGAAGGATAGTGTGTTCCTGTAGAGGAAATTTGATCTTTGACTACGCCTGACAAACTTTTTAAGTCAAAGTATCCGAGACAGCTTGTTGATGTGGGCATTAATATATAGGCCAAGATCTTGACAATGAACAGACTCAAAACGTAAAAGGTATGCTGGTTAAGTTCCAAGACGTTTCTGCCATGGATGAAAGGGACGGCAAAACAAGCATAGCAACCCATAAAATCAATACCGGAGATGCTCAGGCAAACAGGCAACAACCAAGAAGACTTCGGTGTACGAAGCGAGATGAAGTTAAAGTAATTATTCGAAATATGGACAAACACGTCATTGAACCATCCAATAGTCTGTGAACCTCACCTGTATTCCTAGTCAAAAGAAAAATAGTTCTACACGTTTTTGTATTAACTACCAAAAGCTTAATTTGGTGACACAAAAAGAATAGTTACGACCAATCGAGAAAAAATGCCATCATGTGTAGGATCAGGCATTTGGCAATTTACAGTTATGCCTTTTAATCTATGTAATGCCCCCGTTAGCAACACTGCTATAGGAGCTTTTTTCAGCAAAGTATTTTCAAAACCAGAAAGAAGCTGCGAGGTGTGATGAAGCTTGTGAACATGTCACAAATACCTGTATAGTCGAACGTTTTTTTTACTACGAAAGAAGCAGGCCTCATTTTACTAAATGAAAAAAAAAATGTGCAGCAAACAAATCAATGGAACGTAGACTCTGCTTACCAATATTGAAAGAAGAAGTCAGCAATAAGAATATATCAACGTTAACAAGTTAATAGCGGGTCAGAGACACACCATCTATAGTTAACTACATAACCACAGAAACATCAGAATTTGATTAATCTGAGGGTAAAACACCTCAAAATGGCTAATGTATAAAAAATCGAGCCCAAGTAAGTCAATTGTCAAATTTGACAACTATGACCCCGTGCCAATTTGTAAATATTGACAGTTTAAATGTTTTAATAGTTTTTATTTTAAAGATTTTTTTGAAAACCATTTCCGAATTGAAAATCGAAACGCCAAAAAAAAAATTAAAACCGAATTCTTGTAACAATAAAATGTAGTTTAATCCTTTCATATAAAATAATACACAATAATAAGACAAGCTAAGATTTGGAGAATAAGTAGTGTTAAATATAAAATACAAATGTGTATATAACCTATGTGTATATAATATATTAGACGTTGATGCCGAGACTCCTTATCCAGTTTATTGCCTCTGGTGCTGATTCAAGGAAGTCCCCCATGGACCTGAATATGCTCGAAGAGAGGCTTCAGTGGTGACGTGTGGTATGGTTTATCTTAGATAGCCGCAATTACAAGCTGAAGACGGAGTCTTGACCCAATTCTGCAGGATTACAGCACATCTATCGGACCCAGACGTGATTATATTTACTGCCATTCATGTCCTGCGATTCAAATCAGAACCTGAAATATAGCTTATCAGGATGAAGTATTCTATGAATATGTGGTTCTATGCTCCCTTCCCATCTATTATTCCAATAGCCATTTATTTCACGTTGGCCGCTAATAGGGGCCTGGAGGTTACTAAACGGCGTGTTTCTATGTTATTTCACTCTGTTCCTTCCCAAATTGGGAATATTTTGATGTATCGGTAAGTCTGGATTATCATTAATATTTTTAGTGTTGTTAAGTTGGGTATTAATATATCGTGTGTAAGGGCTGTTAATACCAATAAGGTGTGTCTTATTGCCACATTGGGTAATAATAGTATAGCGATTATTTTGACATTTTTAGAAGTCTTGTACTTTAGAAGAGTACTAGCATGGAGAAATTGTGTTTTCACTACAAATTATTGACATTATGTATTTATTTACAATTATTTCAACTAATACACTGACTTGGAAAAAGGCTTGTCTTATTGCCGTATTTGGTAATAATAGTATGGTTTGTATTCCTAGCGAAGCTTTGAATATTTATTTAACTCTTCTTTCAATCTTAATGTTTTTCTACATTCGTTCATATACAAAAACGAACATGTATCAGCTTCATATTTACACCTTTTGATGATGCTTCACTTAGAAAGAATTAATAAATTGGTTTTATGTCCACTAAAGGTCGCTACTTTCGATATGTTTACATGTAGCTTCTTCAGGATTGCTAAAACAACGGTAGGCTTAAGCAACATTCAACCTGATTATTAAAATAAAAAACTACTCTTTCTATTTTGCAAGATTTTTTTATGTTCTTGTTTATGCAGTTATTTTAAACGTATTGTTAGAATGCATTTTAATCTGTTTATCTCTTTGCACTTTGGCGTCAAAGGATTAGACAATGAATGATATTTATGATTTTCCAACTATTTTTAGATGGCGTGGAAGGCAGCTTGTTTATTTTAGTTAGGTGTTTTGTAAATATTAAATTTCTTACTTTGTCATAATCGTGGTCTACGTGGCAATTTTCCTATTTACTAGTTCATTTGTATAGGTATTTATTAGTCTGTTTGTATTTATTTAAAACTAAGAGGCTTGATAAACTTTGAATTAATTGGGTTATTTTGTATAACAGAGTTTGATTTATTTGGTTGTTAGTTGTAAAAAAGTTTCGTTCGATATAAGTTGTAATACGGTGTTTGTTCTTTATTGAATGATTTCAAAACAATCAAAATATCTTTTAACTTTTAAAATACGGATATCTACAATTTCTTAAATAATGTTATTAAATACAAAGTAAACCTGACAGTAATTGCACAAACAGTATTTAGTGCACGTACCTTTTATTTTTGTTTAATTAAGATGCAGTAGGAGATACACATGTTTATTATTGCACCAAAAATAAGATTATTAAGGACGAAATTTACATATTAACAGACGTATTTAATAAACTACACATCAATTTTAAACTGTATAAGGAAGTGAGTAAACAACTCTTGTTCCAATAAAAATAAAATTAACTAACTAACTCTTGTTCCAATTTTATACTACCACCTCTTTTTATTTCTATTTTTTAGTTCCTAATTTTAGTTTTCATTATTTTTTTTTCTTTTGTATCGAGAAGGTCTGTGTTTTTGATTTTTTTGTACTTTTTGTTCTTGTTATGTCAATTAGTTTTTTTATTTTTAATTGCGAAATTTGCTTGGCTCTGTTCTATCGCACCTTATTTTATCCAATTATGGACGTCCTGATGTTTTTACGTAGGTATAGAAGTGCACACATGCTTTTAAATTCATTTTGAAAACTCAAAATTGGTTAATTTTACGAACTTCTTTTGTGTAGACCCACTATCAATGACTAATCTGATACTGGAAGGAATAATCAGAAAAAAAAACAAAAAAAATATACAGGAAACAATCGTTAAAAATTATCATCAATATATAGCATTCACAGATGATCTAAAACTATTAACGAAACTATTAAGTAAGAAAGTACTAAAAAGATTAATGAACAATATAATAAAAGATGCAAAATAATTGGGCTTCTCATAAATAAGGAATAGACAAAATACATGATAATGGGAGAAACAGATAAAGAAAAAAAAATTTCACATTAGAGACAGAAGGAGAAAATACATGCATGTTCAGAATTTACTTACCTGGGTGTAAAACTAGACGAAAAGGAAGGTGAGATAAAGGCAAGAATACAGAAAAAAAAAACAAAAAGTATGGAGTATTGCGATCATTATGGAAATCAAAATATGTCTTAAGAACAACAAAAATTAGAATATACAAAACAGTTATCAGGCCTACAGCTACATATGCATGCGTACCATGGGTGCTTAAAAAATTAGAAACAGACCTTTAAGAAAGATGGGAGGGGAAAATACAAAGAGCATATATGAAGGTGTGAAAGTAGATGGTCAATGGAGCAAAAGGAATAATAAAGAACTTTAAGAAGAACTTATAATGAACCAAAAATAACGACGGTATTCAAAGCGCAGAAAAAAAAGAGATTTTTAGACATTGAAAGAATAGGAAAGGAAAGAATGCCGAAAATTGTACTATCACGAAAGCGATGGAAGAACACCGTATATGAAAACTGACAAAAAAAGTAATATTGAGAATTGGAAAGAAAAAGCATTGGACAGAATTCAATGAAAGGAAGTGGTAAAGAAATGTATGGAAAGACTATAAGAAATTTTAAATGTATTTTGAATAAATAAATGTAAATAGTAATTGTAATGGAACAATAAACCTTTCAGTCCTAGGCCTTCAAGGCCTGTTGAGATTTATAAATAAATAAATAAATAAATCTTTAATTTTAATATATTTTGAGGATTATAACCATCAGAAAAACAAACTAAAACACATATATTGATAATTTTACGTTGATTGATTTAGTAATTATTATTATGTCAATTTCCAATGATATTAATTTTATATATTCTTTTTTTTTCAGAACTGTACTGGATAATTTGAAGACTGTTTAAATGTAAGTAGTTTTTATAAACTTAAAGTTGTTTTAAGCTAATACAGATTTATAACCCAAAAAGAGAATATTTTAGAATAAAATTCTATTAAGTTTCTGGGATGATCCCAACCTTCGAAAAATGCTCTTTTTGAATTTCTGGACACATAGACTATTTTTTTTTCGTATCTGATTGAATTAAAAGATTGACTATTGATATGTTAATTTTCTCTCTTTAGACTTGTGCTACTATGTTGTAGACCTTATACCTTATGCACGATGGTAATACATTCACTAATATTTACACTTCTAGTGTGCATAATACAATTTATTGTTTGGATCTTTTTTTGTCGTGCGCGTTTTAAAGTTTGTAATATAACAACGTATATAATGCCAGGTTTACACGTATCCAGTTACTGGCGCTAGTCGCACTGCACGACAGCGCTGGTATGGTACTGGTATCACGTAAACACTTTTTTGCGCCAGTGCAGCGCTGACTGCCAGCGATGTCTCGAATAGAAAACCGATCAATTTTTCATGCCAGTGGCCCTCGTCCGCGTTCCCTGTAAGTCCACGTCTGCGGTTGTAGACACGTGTAAATACATCATTCCAGTCGCTGGCGTACCTGTAAAGAGTACAACACACAACTGATTTCGCCAAGTAGGAACTGGCGTGCCAGTTAGACTGACACCAGCTACTGGATACGTGTAAACATGCCTGTCCTAGTCAAGCACTGGCATTCTAGTAAGACTGGTGCCAGTTACTGAATACGTGTAAACTGGCTTTGTATGAAGAAATACTTAAGATCGCCATATTTACTATTAAATCTAGTTGACGTAGATAAGAAAAAGGGGAGAGCTGATTTTATCCATACTGCTTTCACTCCCTCTTAAGGTAAAATTCACTCATTCCATATACCTATGGCATCAAAAAGGAGTGAGCTCTAGAGGGACTCGAATTTCTGTATGGTCTTATAGAAATATTCACTAAGATCCGGCTGTTTTAGTTATCGCCTGGGTACTTTTCATTCTCTATTGTCTCCATATTTGAATCTCAGCATCTCTGTACGTTTTCTAGTTCTATAGGGCGATTTCACTTCTTGCACATATTTCGGTCTTGAGCGCTGTTTATCCAGTTGCTTGTTTGCTCCATCTGGTTGGTAGTTTACCTCTATTTTATTTATCCTCTCTGCGTCTCCATATTATTAGTCTTCTGGTCTTCTGTCTTCCTTGGTGACTCCCAACTTCGCTCCCTCCATTCCTCTCTGCACCACTCCCAGTTTGTTTTGTCGTGGTTAATGTTTTAGTGCCGTATGTGATCACAGATAAACAAATTGATCATACACTCAGCTTTTCAAACTAATGGGAATGTTCGACTTAATTACGTCTTTCAGCTTCCTAAGAGCCGCCCAGACCTATACGATGATATATCTCGCAATTTTTGATTATTCTTACCAACTCTTATCTCATGACCCAAGTATTTATATTCATGGACTTGTTCCATATCTTCTCCATCTATCCGTAAATTATTACTCACTATCAGATTGGTCAAGAATTTTGGTTTTTGAAAATTTATATATATATATATATATATATATATATATATATATATATATATATATATATTTATATATATATATATTGTGACGATTAGGGTTTATAGAAAATAATTTATAAGTTATATACTACATAATATTAGATATTTGGTTGTTTTAAATAAGTTATATACTAGAGAATTTAATAAAAATATATTTATGTGAGGGCATTTTTAATAAATTAGCATATAATAATTGTAAAAAGTTGTATTTAGTAATTTTAATGTTGTAAATAGATTTAAGTGAGCCATGTGCCTAGGCAACCAACTATACATACTCCAAGTGTCAAATTAAGAATCATAATTACGAATATAAGTGGGGTTATATTATTTGAAATGTGTATTTTATTAAATTAGAGTGTAAGTTACTAATTTAATTATATATTCTGATCTGAAAAGCCTAAATGTAAACAAAATTATTAATAGAAAAGAATGGAATTCTCTGGATCTCCGGAGATGGCCATGTTTGCGAAATGGTTTGTTCCAGAAAATTCAGACATGTATTAAATAGAACTGAATAGAACATGATATCTTACGAGATGGTTCTAGAAATCCAAAAACATATAAATACCCGTGATTTGGATTCAAGATGGCAGTTTTTAGCAGTTTTATCATGAAAGTTAGTTAGAAGATAGATACATTTACTTAGTGAAGTCAATTGTTCAGAAGTTTTTGGAAGTTTTTAGTCAGAAGTCAGGCCAGTTTATTATGAAAGTTATTAGACACATTTAGTGAAGTAAATTGTTCAGAATTTTCAAGAAGTCAGTCAGAAAAGTTTAGTAAGAAATATGAAAGATTATTTGGAGTCAGAGAATCAGGTACAAATAGTCAAATTGTTTAATATAGTGAGTTAAATGAAGATTAAAAATTATGCATATAATTAATGCACATTTATAATTATACACAAATAATTATTGAAGATTATAAAAGTATATTGGAAGAAATTAAATTATATTGTGGTTGGAGATTAGTATAAATCAACTTATAATAATTGGATATTGGTATATTGAAAAGAAGAATAAATATAAATGCTGTTTGCTGGTTTGGTTGGTGGTATATAAATGCTGGTGAAGAAAAATATATCTTAAATTGGTAGAAGCTGATAATTGAAAAAAGAAATTTCACAAAAACAAGGATAACCGAAGTACGAAGACATTCAGTGGTGATTAGAATATATATAGTGGAAAACAGTTCATTTAGGCATTCAGTGAAAGAAAGGTACAAAATTTTGTTAATATAATTTAGTTAGTGTCATAACAATTTCAATTTTGAAGATAGTTTGTTTAAATTTTAGATTATCTATAGAATTTAATTAGTTTTATAAGAATATCAGTTTAAAGATAGTTTATTTTAATTTTACATTGACTAGGTTAGATATATATGTGTGTTTCATAATAGTTATAATAAAGATAATTTAAAAAAGTACTTACAAGCTAATTCTTTGAGAACCGCGATAAAAACCCTATATATTATATTATTAAAAATACTCATTGCTCTTCATTCAAACAAAAAACACATCATAACAATTTTGGCACCCAACGCGGTGGCTCTCTATTTAAAAGAATTAGTTTGGGAAGATAAGTGCTCTCATATAATTAAATTAATTATCAGTAGAAAGAAAAAGTATAGATTTTATTTTAATTATATTTGAACAAGTAGAGTCTCAAAATGTCTCAAGGAAAGAAAGGTACAAGAAGCAAAAAGAATGAAGAAGATGTGGAAGTAGAAACACAACCTATACAAGAGGAGAGTTTAGTTCAAGTTCCACAAGATACTGCAGAAATGAATCCAGAAAGAGAGGAAAATGTCAATATGGCAGCTTTGATGTCATTAATGATGCAGATGAACAAGACAATAGAAGAGAATTCAAAAGAAATCAAAGAAGACATAAAAAAATTGGAAGAGAATTCAAAAGAAGTCAAAGAAGACATGAAAAAAATGGAACAGAAATTGGAAGAGAATTATAGAAAATTAGAAAAGAAAATAGAAGATAATAATAATAAAATTGTAAAACAAATGGAAAAACAAATGGATAAAAAACTTGAAGCTGCAGAGAAAAAAGTTGCAAATGAAATAAAAAGTATACGGAATGACTACAAGAAAAGGATAGAAAATGAGAGGACAGAAGTAAAGAGGATTATTCAAGATAATAAGATAGATATAGAACAGAAAATAGAGTTACAGAAATGTAACTTAGAAGTAAAAATTAACGAAGACAGGAGAAACGCAGAAGAAAAATTAGACGATATACAACAAAATATCCAAATAAATAGTAATCAAATAAGAAATGTGGAACAGAGAATAGATGATATTTCACAAATGAGAGACATAGGGAGACCTTACTTAAATTTAACAAATGAGACTGGGATTAAATTCTCTGGTAATATAAAAAATTTGCATCCTAGAGTATACATAAATAGTTTAAAACATAAATTAAGATTTGTGAATAATATTAATGATATTAAAGATTATATTAGAATGACATTAAATGACAATGCAGCAACTTGGTTTGCTAGTATTGAGAATGATTTAGATAATTTTCAAACATTTGAAAATAAATTTTTAAATTATTATTGGGGTGAACTAGAGCAAGCCAAGTTTAGAGAAATTCTATATTTTGGAAAGTATAATCAAAATTTAAAATCAAATATGGTAGATTATGCATTGAAATTGATAACAGTTGCAAAATATTTAGAACCACCACTTAGAGAGGATGAAACAGTCTTAAATGTATCTAGACATTTTGATGCTGATGTTGTCCAAACAGTAACTGTACAAAATATTCAAACAATAGATAGTTTTATTAATTTTATTCAAAGAATACAAAGAGGCAATATGACAAGTAATAATAACAACAGAAAAAACAATAATAACTTTCAATATAATAAAAATGATATTCAACAATATAGACAATCATATAACATTAATACTAGGTATGGTAATAATTTACAAAATTTTAATAATAATAACAGTAATCCAAATAGACAGAACTTTAATAATAATACTAGTTATAATAGACAAAATTTTAATAATAATACTAATTATAATAGACAACATTTTAATGACAGTACTAATAATAATAGACAAGATTTTAATAATAGAAGAAATACAGAGCGACCTAACTATAACAGACAGGTAAATTGTGTTCGAAGGAATAGAAGCTGTGAAGACAGGGAACGAAGTAATACAAGGCAGGAAAATGTGAGTAGAAGTCATAGTAGGGAAAGACATAGGACATCAGATCCAAGTGGTCAGATACAATCTGACAATTCTAATAATCAAAATTTTGTGCAGTAAACTTTCTGAATTACAAGTTAGGCCATTGCTATTATGAAAAACCTTCTGAATTTATTTCTTTAGATGAAGATAAAATTATTGAATCTATTAATTTAATTTATATAAATGCTTTGGCCAAAAATAAAATGATTAAAATTATGATAGATACTGGTTCAGAAAGTACATTAGTCTCGGAGAATTTTATTTTTAATACATTAAAACTATCAGATATAATAAAGATTCCAAAAATTAAAATTATTGGTGCAAATAATAAGAAGTTGGGTGAAATTGATAAACTAGCCAATTTTAAAATTAATATTCTTAATAAAGAAATTAATATGCAAGGATTTATTGTCAAGGATTTATGTGTTGATATATTAATGGGAAATGATGAATTGGAAAAGAAGAAAGTAAAGATAGATTTTGAAAAAAAAATGGTAACTTTGGAAGGGCAAATAATTAAATTTATGCAGAAAGATGAGGTAGAAGAAGGAATAAGAGTTGATAGGATATTATTAAAAGAAAATAATGATGTTTATGAAGAAGAAATGTATTTTGATGATAGGGAAATGTCCCAAAAGAATGTAAAGAATAATTATTGTAGTGAATATTTAAGGAATGGAAGTTTTAAGCAGATGGATGCCTACGAGGCGGAGTGCGTAAAATTGGAAGCAAGGAATAATGAGTACATAATGAAGAATAATGTTATTTGTAAAGAAGAAGATATGATGAAAGTTTTAAATTGCCCTGAAGAATATAAATCAATAGTCATTTCCATATTGCAGCAACACAAGGGACTTGTCAATAAAGAAAATAGAATTGCACAGAATTATATCCATAGTATAAGAGTTAAGGAGGAAAAAGATTTTAAAACAAAATCATACCCAATACCATATAAATACAGAGAAGAAGTAAACAAAACAATTAATAATATGTTAGAAGATGGAATCATTGAGAAGGCAGACACACATTTTATCAACCCCATAGTAGTAGTACGAAAAAGATCAGGTGAAATCAGGTTATGTTTGGATGCAAGGAATATCAACAAGATTACTGAAAAGCAATTTGAAGCACCAATGAGTATAGATGGAATATTAGGAAGAATTACAGGAATGTCATTTTTCACTAAAATCGATTTACAGCATAGTTTCTGGTTAATACCTTTAGAAAGAAAAAGTAGACAGTATACAGGATTTCAGATAGATGGAGTAGTATATCAATTCAAAGTAGTACCATTTGGACTTCAATCATCTTGCAGTGCTCTATGTAGATGTCTTCATGATATTTTGGATCAATATGAACATTTTGTAATTCACTACATTGATGATATATTAATTTTTTCTAAAACGGCTGAAGATCATGAGAAACACCTAAAAACTATAATAAATAGATTAGACAAAGTTGGACTAAAAATAAATCAAGAAAAATGTACATTTTTTCAAAAAGAAGTCATATATCTAGGTTATAAACTTAACACTAAGGGAATCGAAATGGATCCAGAACGGACACAAGTCATTCAGGAATATAAAACACCACACAATTTAAGAACTTTAAGAGGATTTATTGGAATAATTAATTATTATAAAAGGATGATACCAGATCTAAGTATAAAAGAAATTCCATTACTTGAACTACTGAGAAAAGGTGTAAAATGGAGATGGGATCAGAGAAGAGAACTAGCATTCCAAGAAATTAAAAACATTTTTCTGTCAAATTTGAAAATATACTATCCTGACTATACACAGCCATTCATACTAAGAACAGATGCATCAATAGAGAGATTATCAGGGGTATTATTACAAATACATGATGGGGTCGAATACCCAATACAATTCATTTCAAGAATCACAAAGCCACATGAAAAGGGTTACTCAGTTTCAGAATTAGAACTAGCAAGTATAATACACTGTGTCACAAAATTAAGATTTTATTTGTTGGGTAATGAATTTACAATAGAAACAGATCACCAAGCTTTAACGTCTATATTAAATAACAAATATGGAAACAGTAGAATACATCGGTGGAGTCTAATACTTAGTGAATACTGCTTTGAAATCAAATACATTTCTGGAAAATCCAATATAGTGGCAGATGCTTTATCAAGGTTAGAAAATACACCACAAAAAGGGCAGCGAACAATAAAAATTGGATTAAATCAATTAGTAGAAAGTACAGGATTATATTCTAAAGAAGAAATTATAAGAGATCAGATCAATTTGAGTGAAAAACAAAAAGTCCTTAGGAAAGATGGGGTATATTATAAAATAATAAATGGCATAGAAGTATATGTAATAACTAGAACTTTAGCAAAGAAAATATTGAAAAATTTACATAACAATTATATGCATATTGGTTCAAGAAAGCTATGGATGCTATTTAGGGACAATTATTTTGCAAAGAATGACATAAGTATAGCAAAAGAAATTACTACCCAATGCCCAATATGTCAACTAAACAAAGAAAAGAATTTCAAAAACCAGCACACATATAAATCTAATGTTGTATATGAAAAACTAAATACAGTTTCCATGGATTTTATTTCAAATTTAGTTCTCAGTCCAACAGGAAAAAAGCATATACTAGTGATAGTTGATTTATATACAAAATTTATTAAACTATATCCCTGCTCCAGAACAAATGTTAAAACATTAAAATTATATATTAATCAATTTTTCGAAGAAATAGGACCATTTAGAAATTGCATAATAGATAATGCTACATATTTTAACAACCAAAAATTTCGGACATTTTGTGAGAAAAAGGGAATCAACATTCATTTTACAAGTATCAGACATCCTCAGGCAAATCCTGCAGAAAGATATATTAAAGAAGTTATAAAATATTTAAGGATACTGTGCCAAAACCAACATGAAACTTGGCAGCAACATATACCACAAGTAGAGTATTTTTTAAATAATACACATAATTTGAATACAGAAGAAGTACCAGAATATTTAATGTTTGGCCATATAGGAAACAGAAAGTGGATTAGTGAATATAATCAGGATATGTTAGAACAAGTAATGCAGAAAGTGAATAACCGAATTAGGAGGAAAGCTGAAAAATATATCAGAAGACAAAATCGAAATATAAAAAAACCAATCACATTTCAAAAAGGAGACCTAGTGTTAATTCGTTCACTTAGAAAAAGTAATGTTAAAGAAAACCGTTGTAAGAAATTACAACCAATGTTTGAAGGTCCATATACAATTGAAAATCAGAATGGACTAAATAGTTATGTGTTAATAGATGCAGAGAACAGACTAAGAGGCATATTTCATATCAACGACATTTTTCAATATCATGAAGAGATTGAATAATGATTTCTATACCTTTAACACAAATATAATAACACTAATAACTTACTGATATATCCATTTTATTCAATAGACTTGATTTGTTAAATAGATGGTAGATTTCATTATTTTGAATCAATTTGACATCATACTTGTTGAATTTTGTATATATGGAAATTAATTTGTACCCTAAAAATCATAATTTGGGGTTAGATACAGAATTGATTGTGTAAATGTCTTTATAAAAAGTGTAAAACTTACCAATTCATATGGATAAAAGCCTTTTGAATGGAAATAATTCCTAGATTTTGTCTATAAATAAACAGAACACCATATCTATTATATTTTTAATTAAGGTTATATTTTATTCTCTGATATCGCATCCATTGTTCCATTTGACATGACAGTTTGACCATAGAATAGCCGAACTGTGATCCGTTGTTCTCTGTTTTGACATAGACAGCGAACAGGGATGTATTTAACACATTTTAAATAAAAAAAAAAAAAATTTTGATTTATTAAATTTAATAAGGTATGAGAAAATTAATATTTAAAAAAATAATAAGTAAATTATTTATTTTAAATATTATTTTGGGGTATTGTGACGATTAGGGTTTATAGAAAATAATTTATAAGTTATATACTACATAATATTAGATATTTGGTTGTTTTAAATAAGTTATATACTAGAGAATTTAATAAAAATATATTTATGTGAGGGCATTTTTAATAAATTAGCATATAATAATTGTAAAAAGTTGTATTTAGTAATTTTAATGTTGTAAATAGATTTAAGTGAGCCATGTGCCTAGGCAACCAACTATACATACTCCAAGTGTCAAATTAAGAATCATAATTACGAATATAAGTGGGGTTATATTATTTGAAATGTGTATTTTATTAAATTAGAGTGTAAGTTACTAATTTAATTATATATTCTGATCTGAAAAGCCTAAATGTAAACAAAATTATTAATAGAAAAGAATGGAATTCTCTGGATCTCCGGAGATGGCCATGTTTGCGAAATGGTTTGTTCCAGAAAATTCAGACATGTATTAAATAGAACTGAATAGAACATGATATCTTACGAGATGGTTCTAGAAATCCAAAAACATATAAATACCCGTGATTTGGATTCAAGATGGCAGTTTTTAGCAGTTTTATCATGAAAGTTAGTTAGAAGATAGATACATTTACTTAGTGAAGTCAATTGTTCAGAAGTTTTTGGAAGTTTTTAGTCAGAAGTCAGGCCAGTTTATTATGAAAGTTATTAGACACATTTAGTGAAGTAAATTGTTCAGAATTTTCAAGAAGTCAGTCAGAAAAGTTTAGTAAGAAATATGAAAGATTATTTGGAGTCAGAGAATCAGGTACAAATAGTCAAATTGTTTAATATAGTGAGTTAAATGAAGATTAAAAATTATGCATATAATTAATGCACATTTATAATTATACACAAATAATTATTGAAGATTATAAAAGTATATTGGAAGAAATTAAATTATATTGTGGTTGGAGATTAGTATAAATCAACTTATAATAATTGGATATTGGTATATTGAAAAGAAGAATAAATATAAATGCTGTTTGCTGGTTTGGTTGGTGGTATATAAATGCTGGTGAAGAAAAATATATCTTAAATTGGTAGAAGCTGATAATTGAAAAAAGAAATTTCACAAAAACAAGGATAACCGAAGTACGAAGACATTCAGTGGTGATTAGAATATATATAGTGGAAAACAGTTCATTTAGGCATTCAGTGAAAGAAAGGTACAAAATTTTGTTAATATAATTTAGTTAGTGTCATAACAATTTCAATTTTGAAGATAGTTTGTTTAAATTTTAGATTGTCTATAGAATTTAATTAGTTTTATAAGAATATCAGTTTAAAGATAGTTTATTTTAATTTTACATTGACTAGGTTAGATATATATGTGTGTTTCATAATAGTTATAATAAAGATAATTTAAAAAAGTACTTACAAGCTAATTCTTTGAGAACCGCGATAAAAACCCTATATATTATATTATTAAAAATACTCATTGCTCTTCATTCAAACAAAAAACACATCATAACATAACATATATATATATATATATATATGAATTATTTTCCTATCAATAAACTCAGGAATACCTACCTTAAAACATAAACTAACTGTTTCCTTTCGAAGAACTACCTTTTTTTTTAAACAACAATTACCTATGGTATTTCCTGAACTATTGAATGTCCTCTCACTTCCCATCAAGTTTTTATACTTTTCCCATAATTTTATATCTCTGCTCTCTAGTAACAAATAATTGATGGGCAAATCCATCATTATTTAGCCTCTACATAACTTGATCGCGCATAGAGGATAGAGCAAGCAGATAATAAGGTGCATTTCCAAGCATCGGCAGCGTCGAACAAAACACAACACAATAACAGCGAAATAATTGTTCGGGAGCAGTGGGCTGTGACCGAGGCCGACGTGACCTTGAAAGCGCGAATCGGTCAAGTAGGTGACGTCAGCAGCATCAGAGAGAACTCTCCTTGCGGTTGGAGAAGAGTAATTTTTAGGCCTGTCCACAAACGTGGAATGTTCAAATTACAATATTAGTTTTCAGAAAATAAATACTAGGCAACTGGGTATAATTTTGTATATATATATATATATATATATATATATATATATATATATATATATATATATATATCTTTTCTTTTTTAGTCAAAACTGTTTCAATAAAGTCCTTATCAGAATATGGTAATATGGAAATAGAGACAGTGATAATATCAATATGTGTGTACAATATTTATTTTTAGAATAATTTTTCACGTTACGGCAAGAGGGATTTAGATTTGAATAAATTTTTTTAGTTTTGGTTTTAATTTTTTTTTAATTTTTACGATTTAAAGCAATAATAACTTTTAATATTTGCGAAAATACTTTACAATAATATACAAATCAAAATAATGTTTTACTGTATAATTTTATAGCAGACAATTTTTGACAATTGTCGATGAATTTTTTGATATGGAGTCAGATAATAGTTGACGAACATCTTGAAGTTTAAATGTTGTATTATTTCTAGCGGCATAACCCTTCATTTGAGCCAAGATTAGTTCTATGAGGTTAAGTTCACAGTGATAATCGCAACACTTTAACTCCATATTCTTTTGCTATTTGTACTTCTTAAATTTTGGTGAATATTATTTGCATAGCTGCAATAACTCTTTTTTGAGTAACCTTTTGCTTTGGTTATTAGCCAATTCAAGAGTTCTTGCTTTCTCCATTTAGTGTTAGGTAACGGTTCCTTTAATCTTGAATGGTAACTGGATTTGTCCATGACTATTACAGCTTTGGTCGGTAATAAATCTATCATTTGACTGAAATATTCCTCAAAAACATCAACAGTCATTTCTTCATGGTAGTCGTTCGTAGAATTTGAAATAAAATCTAGCAAGCCTCCATCAACAAATCCTCCATCTTCTCCAATATGAGTGATAATTAAACGGTGACCTTTACCATTTGGAACTTTTAAGCCCTTAGATAAACCTTGTATAAATGCCTCACGAGCGTTTTTATTACAAAATGCCCTTCATTTATCCATGTTTCATCTAAATAAAAAATGTTTTTGCTTTCTCTCTTCAATTTTCGAATTTCCCTTAAATATTGCCTTCTACAACAAATAATTTCTTCTTTGTCTATGATCACAGATTTTCTATTGTTATTCTCATAAACGAATCCTAATTCACTTCAAAGTTTTCCACAATTTATCTTTTTTAATGTTTGGCAAAGATTCGTCGTCATTAATATCTACTAAAAGCTTATCCCAGGTATGATTCTTTTTTTGTAAATAAAATTAATGAGCTTTTCTTCGAATCGATTGTTTCACAGTATCGTCTAAATGAATGGGTTTTCTCCCTATTGACGTTTTAGGTGCTTCTGTAATACTTCCACTCTTTCGTTATTTTAAAAGTCTATAAATAGTTGCTTCTCCAACTCCGGTCATATCTGAACACTTAAAAACTATACTCCGGACAGTACTACTGTACTTGTAAAATGTTCATGTACAAGAGCACCATGTAAAGTTTTCATTGGCACGGTTAAATGACACTGTAATTTCACAGGAGTAAAATTAGACGTTTGTGCCATTTTTACTACCCAATTTCACTTATTAATATCGCTTTTTATTATAGAGCTAACAATTCTGCGTGTTATAATCACAGAACTTTCCAAATACAACCTGTTAATCCTAACTTAAATGATTCACAATCTGTAAAACACGTTCTGCCGCTTGGAAATTGTAAATATTTTGTACCTGTAGAGATTACGTACGTTTATTATTTGTTGATTAAAATGAGTAAAAAATTTTAGGTAAAATCCAAACATTTTCAGAACAATGCTAAATATTTTATTTAGAAAATCTTCGTCACTGTTTTATGATGTTATATTGCGTTTTATCTCACGTGAAATAAAATTTGTGCTATCAAGCATTTTCAGATGTACTATAACGGACTTTCTTATTTTATATTATTAAAAGTGTTTTCGAATATACACTAGCTTTATGTGATTAAAACTTAAGAGAGCCATTAGATTTTCTGGACTGAAATCACAATTATAATGAAAACTACCTATTTGATTTTTGAAGTTTCAAGTTCCAACTCCTCGGAAATTGCTTTGAAAATACTTACATTTCCGAGCTGGAAGTAAGAACGCCAAAAATAAAATTGTTTTGAAGCTACTTTTTTGTGGCATCTTAAAGCAATTACTATTTTAATTGAGAATAAGCCACAATTTAAGTATTGACGTTTCAATTTTGACTTTGGAAATCGTTCTCAAAATAACTATTTTTAACATATTAAAAAAAATATTTAAAAATATTTTAAAATATAATTGTCGTTTATTCTCTGAAAATATCCTAGTTAAAACGTAAAATATCACAAGAGAATAGCTTCAGAACCGTCTTTATTAAAATAACTGTTGTGATGCCATCATAGGGTTGATTAAAAAAAGGCACTATTAAGTCATGTTACCAATTGATGAATTCTGGGTTTTGTTTTAAAAAATTATAGGACAGCACATCCTTCCTAGATAATTCTATTCTAAATCAATCTTTCAAGAACAATTTCTTTAAATTAAGATTTTCGCAAATATCTACAGTCTACAGTCATAAGTTTTTTGTTTTTTGGAATCTTTTAAGCTTCCGTTCTTACATTAACAATTTACCGAACTTTTGTTTATTTGTTTCGTTCACGGAACGGTATTCGTCTTTTAAATACGCATTAACATATTTCTTTCACAAAATTATCGAACTTTTTAACTGATCCTTTTTATTTTCGATTTTAAATTTTTTTTAAATTTTTTGAGACATTTAGTTCTCTAATTTTTAACTAATCATTCATAATCATCAATGGTGCTCCAACCTAATACCTTTCCAACACCGTAGTCAACTTCCTAACCTACTCCTCTCCTGCTCTCAATCTTTCCTTGGATAATTAGTTGAAGGATTGCCTATTTTTTCCTCTCGGGATAAGGCTAGGTATCCAATTATTCGTACCTCGATCAAGTTGAGGTACGAGTATTTGCTTCCTCAGTATTTGCTCTTCTTAAGACTTCCTCGTTTTTCACCGTATCTGTCCACAGTATGCGAAACATTCTTTGCAAGGTCCACATTTCAAATAGTTTCAATTTCAAAACTTGTTATTAGAGGGTATTTTTAACGTATGTGTCTCAATGCCGTATAACAATATTGACCATACATTACATTCAACCATCCTGTAGCGGAGATTGATGGAAAGATTGCGGTTACATAGTAGCGGCTTAAATTTATTATTATTTCATTTATCATCATTTCCAAGTATTTGACTGTTTTTACTTGCTCGATTGGAGCATTATCTATTTACAGTTGTACCCTTGAAAGTGCGTTTTTTCTTATTGCCATGCATTTAGTTTTTCCAGCATTTATCTTCAAACCTGTTCAAGCATGTTTTTCCTACGGTATTTATTTTATTCAGCATCAACTGCATATCATGTTCATTGTTTGTGATTATCACGGTGTCGTCGGCGTAACGCATGCTATCGGGAATCCGTTGACCTTTATACCACACTCAGAGCTTTCAAGTGTCTCTGCAAAAACACTCTCCACTTAGAGGTTGAACAACACAGGAGACAAAGTACACCCTTGTCGCACCCCTTTTAAAGTTTCAAATTCCTCTGTGTTTGTCGATATGTTCAGCCTCACTCGTGCTTTTTGATTCCAATAGAGATTCTGGATAACTCTCATATCTTTCTCGTCAATGTAAGCGTTGTATAGCATTTTTATCATTGTATTGTGTTTTAGGGTGTCAAACGTTTTTTCATAATCGAGTAATGTAATGAATATATCTTTTCGTTAGTTCATGCAGTTTTATACAAGCGTATTCAAGCAGAAAGCTGCTTCACGTGTACCTAGTCCGCTCTTAAACCCAAATTGTATCTCTTCGTGTCTTCCAGCTTTCTGAACATCGTCTGGAGAATGCGTAAGCAAATGGCTGATTAAACTGATCAGCCTGTGGTGTTTGCATTTTATTACTTTTTGTAATTTTTGGATCATTAGAAAGGTAGACGAACATACATTATATGAGCACATACACACAGGCATACATACGTATATACACAATGCGATATCATAAAAGTAGCGCAAAGAAAGAAAACGCGAAAAAACCCCCTCAAACTACCCCAAAATAAGAAGAAGAGGACACAAGGACACTTACACAAAGTATGAATGTGTGTTTGTATGCAAATGTAGTTTTGCTGAGAACTTTTACAGAAACTCAATCACATGTTGACCATTTTTTCTACATTATTCAACAACCGGTCTATTCTGATTAAAAGTATACATAATACCTATACCTTTTCGCATTTAAGTAGTGATGATCATAATTTTTTCAGTCTGACATGGAAATACACCATGTATAATGCATTTTGTGCACGCTATAAAAAAATAAAATACTAAAAGGAGATGCCAAACACTTTTTAGAAAACGAGTTTTTATGGCAGGGCTAATGGATTAATAATTATTATTTTGTGAATGACTTAAGACAGAATGGGCCGCTAAATGAACCAACAATAGACTTTGTTAACAATAATAATATTTTGGGCGTGTCTGCGGAATTCTGAAAACTACAATTTGAGGTTTGATGTGATTAAAAGGATGATTCATTAAGAAAAGATTTAATGTTTTTTAATTATTAGAAAAGTTGAGAGGTAAAGAATATAATAGAGAGAATAAAATAGAGAGGAAAGTATATACATATACTTAATACAAATCTTTTGTATTTAATAGACGCTTATCCTGTAGCAAAGGACAATAGCATCCGTCAGGAGGACCTATTAAATACGCTTTCTTAATGGGAATATAATATACTGTGTATGAAATTTTTACAGATTTCGACCTATCGCTAGTTTAGCATAGACTCGGATTAGGCACAAACATAATCGCAAGCATTTTAAATACGAAAAAGGAAAAGGCCACCAGAAACACTCGCTACAATAGAAAACTTTTAAAGCACTAACTGCTAGGTGGAATAGAAAAACTGGGATGAATGTTTTCAAAGAATGCTGTCGCAAATATATCCTCAAAAGCGGTTTTAGTTTTAATAAGGTATATCTGATAGGTTCTTCGTTGCGATATAAATTTTCTATTTTTTGATTTATTCGAGTAAGCAAAGAAAAACGATTGTTGACGGAAACTCAAAAATGTAATCATTACATTTGGGCTAAATCAAAACTTTCGTGGAACAAACATACCTTTGACAAAGTTATCTACAGCGACGAAAGCAAATTTGATGTCTGTGTGGGAGGTTATCGAAAGTGTGTGATCGTGATCGGGAAAAAACAGAAGCGTTTCATAAGAATTGTCTCAAAAGAACTGTAAAGTTTCCACAGGGCATCATGGTGTGGGGTTGTATGTCAACCAAAGCGTTGGGAACTTTGCCTTTTACTGAAGGCGTATTAAACGCAGCAAAATATCAAGACATCCTTGAACATTTGTTTCTACCAAGTGCGGCAAAGTTATATCTATTTGGAGATTTTATCTTTCAACAGGATGGGGGTCTCATGGCATACGGCTAAATCTACCAAAAAATAGATGTGAAGGCCTAGTAGATACAATGCCTAATAGAATTCAGGCTGTTATTCAAGCTAAGGGCGACGTTACGCCTTATTAATTTTTATTTTAATTTGTTAAAAACCTCTTGTTCCAATGTTTAATCGTCAGCATTTTTTTTTATTATCAAACAATTAATTAAATAGTAATCAACATAACATGACATATATAATTAAACTGTAAAAATAATTCCATATATCAAAAAAAAAAATTAATTTTATATAAACTTAAAAAAAAATAAAAGACTTTCGGTAAATTGGAGTTTTATTAGTAAAATAACTGCTTGTTCCAACATATAGTTGTTAGGGCTCGTATTTGTGTCGGCAACTATCATTTCAGCTTCAATCTCGTCTCTTTTACAGTCTAAACATACAGTATGTCAAATATATCCAAATAAATAGATAAACACAAATAAAATTTAATATTTATAAATAACAAATCGCGCAAAATTGATCTAAAATATCTAGTACTGGACAAAAATTAAAAATAATGAAAATTCTGTGAGTAACTATGCGGAAAACAAAAATAAAGATGCTCGTATACATGAAAATAAGTGAATATGTCGGAAGAACATAATTATGAAGTCAAATCCATGAACGATTGATGAGCCGGCATTATTTATTGAAACTACTATAAAAATAATCAAGTTGTTAAAGTAAAAATCAATTTAAATAGATATATTAGAATTAGAATTTTACATGCAATTTTGACGATTTACTGTATATGTAATTATTTTATTTGCTTTGTTATTTAAACTGACAATTTTTTATTGAAAAATATTTATAAAATCTGAAAATAATAAATCGAGGCATTTAGAGGGCATTGTTTTTCTGTTATTACACTATTAAAATATTGTATATTAATAAGATAATTATTATACTCGTACAAGAGATTGCATAGTGGATGTTATAATAAAATAACAAGATTGCTGCTAGTAGATTTTAAAATTAAAATAAATTACGTTGTTCTATTTAAAAAGTCAAACTTGCAATAATAATTATTTCGAAAATTTGAGACACCCTCTATATCTTTCTAGTTTTAACTTTCGGGGTCATTCATTAAAAGAAAATTCACCGGTCATTAAGTTATTGTTTAGAGGGCTAGACGAGGTCAAGGACAAACTATGAAAAATACCGGAATAAACATTTAGGGAGAGGCTATGCTTCCATCTGCTAGACAATAATAGTTTAAATTGATAAATAAAATCAATAGGCGGTGATGGTATTCATGTTTTAAGGCATTATCAATAACTAGAAGGTGGCCCGATTCTAATGCATAGGGATTCTAGAACGCATGATGTTCTACTAAAATGTTTTTTTGTCAAACCAAAAATATTCTATATAGATTTATTTTAATATTATACATCTTCTACTTCTTGGAGATCTTTCGATCTGTTTAATTCTGAAGCTGCCTCTGGTTAATTTCCTGGGAGGTAGATTGCCAACTATCCCTCCATCTTTTAGGTGGTCTTCCGGGAGGTCTTGAACCGGGCGAGTTGTTTTCTAGGGCAATTTTTGGGAGTCTATTCTCACCCATTCGTCGTACATGATTGTACCACATCCTCTAACGCTGATATTATAAATGCATATAAAAAATGCAAATAAAGCGTTTTACGCACCAAAGTGTAATTTTAGTTTTAGAAATTTATTGAAACAAGCGCATACTACTTATTAGAACATTGTAGACGTAGACAATAGACTGTCTATATGTTTATATGTAGACAATAGGCTGTTAATATGATACATACATAATAAAACTGCTTGTGCAATACGAAAATGTCTATTTTTTAAGAACAATACAAATATTTACATTTACAAAAATAATACAACTGTTAATCGACAACAAAAATTTACATTTTAAAGATAATTTAAAAAGTTATAAAATGAAAAAATAGATTAGAGAACGCTAGGCCGCTATTATACTAGGCAACTGGTGACGCAACTGGTGGCGCAACTAGTGGCGCCATCAAATTAAAGCACAAAAAATTATGAGCACCTGGTGGCCGATAATTGCCACCAGCAAAAATAAATATATTTAGTGAAATAGTTAATGTTGTTTAGTTGAGAATATGATATCAAACGAGTCGTTGTTTCTTCTTGCCATTTTATTAAAAAAGAAAAGAAGAGTGGAGAATCGGAAAATTCATATACATACGATGTATATTATGTTATATACATTACATTACATTATTATATTTATTATACGTTATTAGATACGTTATATCTAAGGCCGTTATTAGACTAGGCAACTGGTGGCGCCACCAAGTTACTCCACTAGTGATTCAGTACGTCACGGGGCATTTAAGTAAATGTGACCTATTAGACTACGGCAACTGGTTGCGCCACCAGAAGGGTAACCTGATCTGGTGGCACCACCGAGTTGGGGCATTATGTTATATGTACCTTATTAGACTAAAGCAACTGATTACGTCACCAATAGTTCATTTGTATATAATCGAATATTTTTCTGTTCCCAAGCAAGAAATCAAAAATAATGTATTTTAATTTGTGTTTTGATAACTATTTTCATCCTAGAAATCAAAACGTTAAATATAAGTTATTTCTAACTAAAATTGTGGTTTATTGCCATTTAATATAGTAATTAATATAATAATATAAGTAATATATAAATATATATGTATATGATATATGATATTAGGAATAATTTTTGAATTGATCGGGTGTTTTTGGTTTATCCACATAGCTTATATTTTTATATTTTTACTTACAAATATAATTATGGTCATGATTTAGGATTAAGGAAAGCTGACATAGTCACTTCAGTGTCTCTTAATTTTTTCGAAACTCCTTATGCCCTTCATAGGCATCGGTGGCATGTTCTTCGTTTCTAATCTCCCCTATCCATTTCTTCCGGTCTTTCCAAAATTCTTTTATTTATCTATTTATGTCTATAATGTATTTATTTATGTATGTCTTTCTTCTTTTAACATACCTTTTTTTCGATTACATTACCTACTTTGTCATTCTTCTTTGGTCAATTCTATTGGTCCATATCAGTTTAGTTTGGTTTTTTGAATTTTTGATTCTAGCGGTACCTCTTTTAGGTCACCTCAGATTTGCCCTTTATCGGATTGCCTATTGTTATATAGTTCACCCATGATTCAGTTGATACGTGGTCTGGCTATTAAATAACGAGACTGCTTATGAAAAAGAGTTTTATTTTAAAAATTATTCTACAATCGAATGCTCTCCTTTAATATATTCCCCTTCCCACGCCACACACCGTTCCATTCGTTTTTTCCATTGGTCAAAGCAATGCTGGAAGTCTTCTTTTGTTAGAGCTTCTCTAAACACGTTTTTCGCTTCACCTCCTCCATCGACTCGAACCGGATTCCTTTTAAGGCAGACTTGATCTTCGGAAACAGGAAAAAGTCACAGTGTGTTAAATCAGGCGAGTATGGCGGGTGTTCGAGCACTGGAATGCCTCTAGCGGCTAAATAACGCTTCAAAGACAGCGCGTTATGGGCAGGTGCGTTGTCCTGGTGCAAGATCCACGATTTGTTTTTCCACAACTCCGGCAGTTTCTTATGAACTTACTCTCGCAGCGTTGTCAAAACTTTCAAATAATAAGTTTGGTTTACAGTTTGACCCTCTGAAACCCATTCAGTCATCACGATGCCGTTAATGTCGAAAAAAACGATTAGCATGGCTTTAAATTTTGATTTCGACATCCTTGCTTTTTTCATTCTTGGCGATGCAGGAGTTTTTTAGTGCATGGATTGTCGCTTAGTTTCAACATCGTATTTGAATATCCAGGTTGCATCGCAAGTGATTATGTTTTCCATTAATTCAGGCTCTTCATGTAACCTCTCAAGAAAATCTGAGCAGATCTGTTGACGGACGAGCTTTTGGTCAGGGGTCAAATTTTTTGGGACCAACTACTCGAAAAAACACGTTCTTTTCCAACCTCTACAGAAAAAATACTACTACAGCGACAAAAACGTGTTTTCGTACTGAAAGAGTAGACACTTCCAGCATGCTTCCAGCTAACCAATGCTGCATTCGTTTCCCATTATTCCCCTCTAGGAGGCCTTCTGCGTGCGCAGTCTCGTTATTTAATAGTCAGACCTCGTAAACATAGTTTTTATTTAGAATTGAAGAAAGCTAAGCAACCCTAGCACATTAAATTCAGGATTAAATTTTAAAACATTGTAAGCCTCCACCATTTTTTCGTCAGTTGGAATACATTTTCTCATTTTTGTATCAATACCACGTATGTCATCTCTTTTGTACTCCAAGAGCTCAAAAAATGACGATTTTAATATGCGAAAATACGGAAAAAATTTTACTTCGTCAGTACAAAGTTTAGGAAATAACTTATAATAACTATAATAATATAATGTATATATATATAACGTATAATAACATATATACATTGTATGTATATGAATTTTCCGACTCCTTCTCACTCTTCTTTTCTTTTTTAATAAAAGGGCAAGAAGAAACACGACTCGTTTGATATAATATTCTCAACTAAACAATTGGTAGCAGCAACTGGCTCACTGCAACACTGCAGCAACTGGCTCACTGCAACACTGCAGCAACTGGCTCAGCTGGTGGAAATATTGTTGCCCATAATTTTTTGTGGTTTAATTTGTTGATGCCACTAGTTGCGCCACCAGTTGCGTCACCAGTTGCCTAGTATAATAGCCGCCTTAGTGTATACTACATCTCTCGTGAACACTTTGTTGCTGTGTTTCAAGAGTTTTCCTTGTAGTAGAGTGTTCAAAACTTGGACTTTGATGTTGCATCTCTGTCTAACCCTACAAAAAGCTACGTAAAGCTCTCTGTGACCAAACACAGGTTCAGGTAAATAATCTCTGTGGTTTTTTACGGATAGATAGACTGGTTTTGAAAAATATACAATTTTTATTGGAAAGAAAAACCAATTTTACTTTTAAACAAGTCTCATTCATATTGACAATTCAGACCATATATTATACATTTTAAAGTAGATGACTTTAAAATGATATTGTCAAAATTTTTAAATTGAGTTCCTGGGACGAATTCATTGGACGATAGTTCTTCAATTGCATGAAATCGACTTGAACTTAAGAATACCCGTCAGAAAAATCATAGCATGTGATTTTTCCTTAAAAACAACACATTTAATGATGACAGTAAAATTCTTCTGTTAGTGCCTGAACAGTACAGAGGCGGCTCGTGGCTTTAGAGACAGTAGAGTGGCAAGGTTTGTTTTGTCTCCTCAGATAGGTATAGCGTCTAATAAAAGGGCTTTAATCATCGTAGGAGATTTTTTGTTTGTTTTTGTTTTGTTTTTGTTCCTATAAATTTAGAACCTAAACATGTTTATAAATTAACTCTAACGTTGTTTGGAAGTAGCAAAATGGGTTATAACGTCATCGTAAAATTTATTAGAGTTTTGGAGAGATTTTAAAAGTTTTTTTTTCTATTGACATTTGAGACAAGCTTGACATTCTCTCTTGTTTCATGGTGTTTCGACAATACGTTTCGATTCTATTGAGACGAGAGAAATCCCGTTCATTTGAGACAGAAGTTTGCGATAATGAGTGAATTAATGACAATAATTTATTAATTTCGGTAACAGGTTGTTGTCATGAACTGCAGTATATAAAATTATACATATTTTGTAACTTATCCCAGCTTCTGAAAATATTTGGATCAGCATATGAAACTTTTAATTCATTTTCTAATTTCATTTTATTAAATAATGATGGATAATTTTTAATTAACTTGTCTAATAGATATTTTGAAAATTCTTTGGCGTAACTTGTAAGTTTTGAATCATCAAAGAGGTCAAAAATTTACAAATCTTCAAAATTCGAAAAGCGAGTATCTATTTGCATAATAATAGTATACAATAATTTCAAAATATACTCGTTTTTCGAGATCTGTGTCCGTGTCATGCCTTTGTCTTTGTTTTTCTTTGGGGTCCTTTAAAATACCAAAAATATGTTCTACCTTATGGCTTTTACTCACGTCTGTAAAACCTAAAAACCTCTCATAAATATTACCACGTAACACGTATCGAACAATTGATAATTGTGAATTACATGATATATCAATAGTTTCATCTACTTCTAGCGAAAAGCAAATGGTTTCCTGAATCTCAAATTTAATAATGTTATTTAAAATGTTAATTGGTTCTATTAATTCATTCCGGATTGTTTTAGATACGCCGCTAAATGTCTTCGAATCAGAAAGTAAATTAGAAAATTCCAAATCGTATTTCTTAAACATTGTTATTAGTTCTCTATAATTACCTTGATGTAACGAATGCCACGATTCATCGTGTTCCCTAAATGATAATTCCTGACAATTTAAAAAAAATACAATATCAATTAAACAACGTAAAACTGCGTGATTATTTTTTACAGTTTCATTATGTTCAATAGCATTTTCACGTTGGGCATTATCTAATGAAACATAGATATTTCTAGCCCTAAAGCCCTAAATAATTACTTTAAATTATCGTAACCAGATTCACACCACGGATTTTGATGTTTGCCCATATTCCCTTACCCCCCGCACTAATATTTATAAGCTGGGATATTTTATTCATCGGCATCGGCAGATTCAGATCTGCCGTACCTCCCATTTAAATGCGTACGGAGAGAAATTTATGTTTGGTTGCGTATCGACTAATATTCTGTTGTTTTTACATGTAAATCGTCAGCCTGGGGTCGGCTTGCCGATACGGGTCTAATAAGAATTCACACAGTCATATGGATGACTCGGATCTCGGATCATTAATTTGAAAAGTTGATGCGCAGGGATCACTTAACTCTCGGATTGGCCGAATTATTTATTCTTTTATTACCTGCGATAATTAATTATTGAAATACTGATTAAATTAACTAGTAAAAAAAATCTATATCTATAAATGTGTGGGTCGGCACTGCCTGACCACTGACACCCTGACCGGCCGCTACTGCCACAGTAAATAATTTGGAAAAAAAATCAGGAAAAATCTCATGATACTATCCCGACTTTATGTACTTCATTTTAATAACATAAATAATGTATCCTCGATATGACTTATAGTCCGGCAGCGGGTACCTTTCTGTAGCCATGGAAAGTTGAAAACTATTCTATCTTATGTAAAATGTTTCGCTGAATACGAATATGTCCAATTTTCATAAACAATTTTTTTATAAATAAATTTTTAAATTTAAATATTTTAATTTAAAACTAGTCCCATGGTAAAGTATGGCTAAAAATAGATTTAAAATGTTAGATATGTTATATATAAAAAGTTATCCGGAAATCGTTTTCAAAAAAGTCTGAAATAAAAATTATGGAAGTTGGTAACCTGTGAATATGAATAATTGACAGTGGATGGTTATACCAATTTGACAGTTGACTTACTTGGCCTGGATCTTTTAGTCATCGGCCATGTTTTGAGTCAAATCTATACTTTGGTTTGATTTATAATATTTAATATTTTTGCGAAGATTTTTGTGCCACGCTGTTACAATTTGATGTAAAATTAAATTCAGAAATAAAAGAACTGTTTAGCAAGGTTCTGAAACTATTTTCTTGTGGCATGTACTGTACATAAACCTTTTTTTGATTAGTTATTTCATCAAACATTAGTTATTAAAAAAATAATTAAATACCTTAATCCCATAAAAACATAATATTTAAAAGAACTGTTATTTGGAATACGAAACTGGGACCACTAATATAAATATTATCGACTCACAATATGGTTTCGTTTTCCCAACTTCCAAATAAAAAAATACGGCTCTCGATGGCACAAAAGCGGGCTCGTAAATTTTGATACCGTATCCGCTTACAACTTGGTTAAACTTTTTAAAGATAAACCGTTCTCATTACGTCGAAGCTCATCTCATTTCATCTCGTGATCAACATCAACATCAAAACAGTATCAAGAGAATCATTCCAGTGGGTAATTCGAGTAAGTTTAAATGAAATGAAAGCCAAGTGTGGAAGCATTGACCCAGTATTCAGGCGTACAGTCGCTGCCTGGCCGATACAGCGCGTTATAGTCTAGTAAAATTTACTTCCTGTTTGAAAATATTAGGAAAGTACATTTACTTTCTTTTTTACGCAATTTTGCAATCTTTTATTGGTCGAAAGGATATTCTATCGGGATAAAAATGTCATTATTATTTTTTTGTTGCTTTATAAAGACCCACTGGTCTATTAATTTTTAAAATTTTTTGATTTCTGTTTTAATATAAATATGCTTAAAAACTCATAGTATCCTAGTAACTCATATTTTCTTTCCCTTACATTTGCCTTTTATTTAAATCCTGACTACTGTAATTTTGATTTGAAGTATTTCTGATTATTTGCCTAACGTGTGGCTTTCCTTATCCTGAAAAAGCGAATCTTTTGGTTGAATATTGGAGTATTTTATGCTGCGGTGATCTTCTCCTTGACTGCTAGCAATAACAATATCGATAATCATCGAGGTTTATTACATAACTATATCTCTGTTAGATTATTTCGCTGACAGTCTATCATACAGATTGTGATTAGCAGTTTATACCTACATTATGTAATATCCTTGATGAATTGTATGAGAAATCCGTTGTAGTTATAATAATCGCTTTGTTAATTACTGACAATAAACTTGAACTATAAGCAATGGTTGAAAACAGTATTATTTTTAATCGACTATCAGTTTTTTTAGTTTTTTTAATCGACTATCAGTACTGAATATAAATGGACATAGATAGGCCCAGATGCCAGTGTCAAAAATGAGATCATAACAAACAGAAAAGAAATAATCAAACACATCAAAGTACCTACTCAGCAAATTTTAGACAGAAAGCGACCTCAGATTAATCCAGGCAAAGATGCGGTCAACTGTCAAATTGAGAAGAACCATGACGATCTTAAAAGCATGAAAAAGTAATGGATTCACCCAGAGAACAATTACCTGCATACACTAACCAGATATATCCAAGGCATAGAAAACGAAATAGAAGTTATTGCATAAGCAATTAATGACAACGAAGGCACTAAAAGAAACGGAAAGGGAGTGCTGCCTGACCGTCGTGACCATAACCAAAAACCAAGCCAAAATACCAAAGAGCTAATAGGTAAAAAAAGACAGCTGTTCGAAAATTACGACTCCAACTATACAAGAAGACATTAAATAAATATATCCACCGATCAATCTGAAAAGATATATAAGAGAAATAATTAAAATAATTTAAGAAAACAAAAATTTCAAAGTTTTGAGGCAAAATACGAAAAATATGTACAGAAGAAAGATGAAAATACCACTGCAGATAGATCCGAAATCCCCGAGGTTGTCGATTCATTATATCTCAAATGTATGAGAGCAGCAACGAAAGGCAAGATCAGTCCCTGCTCAAAGTCACAAACTAGTGAGTAGAAATAATGCCATAACTAATACCATATCAAGTCAAAACGACACTTTTAGAAATGAAAAATATTAAATCCCCTGGCGATAAAGGAGTAGTAATCGAGGTGGAAATAAAATTATCCAGACTTTGGTCCAACTTATCACTGAATGAATCTACCACGGAAAAGCCTCTCGTTAATGAAACAATGCAGTCATTGTTTTATTACACAAGAAAGAAGGCGTAACAGATCCAAAAAATAACCATCCCGTCCTATCAGTTTTTATATCACGCTTCCTTGGAGGTTGGATTAAAGATTAACATAAACAAGACGTAAATAATGATTAATCTGGTGCTAAATCGAAATATTGCTGTTGATGGAAGGTATATTGATCAGACTGCATTGTATAAGTACTTAAGATATGAAGGAAGGAAAATCTTTGACCTGTGTGTGTTACCTGTACTCACTTATAGAGCGGAAATAATAACACTCACAAAAAGGAAGTGAACGAGATTCACATGACTCAGAGGGCTATGGAGCGCCAGATGTTGGGTGTCTCTTTGACAGACCAAATTTCAAATGAAGGAATACGTCGTAGAACAAAATCAACAGACGCTATCGAAAAAATAGAATTGGGCAGGACACGTCGATAGATTATCAGACAACCGATGGACAAAGCGTATTGTCGAGTGGAGGCCAAGACAAGAAGCACTACGGAGCAGAGGATGCCCACCAACCAGATGGACTGACGACTTGGAGCGTTTTAGCAAGAACTGGAACTTGTGCAAGCCGCACAAGTCAGAGATAGATGGAAAGAGCTGAGGGAGACATATGTCCAACAGTCAACGCGTACAGGTTGATGATGATGATGATATTAGTATTGAGATTAGCAAAGAAAAAATTGTGGCTTATTTCCAATAAAAATACATAGCAAAGAAACTGTATTCAATAAGCCATGTTCTCTTTCTGATCAACCTTAAAGTTATTTTGTTAAAAAGCAAAACGAAAATATAAACTATCATCAAGTTTAAGCAATATTAACTAATTAATTTAAGTCCTTTTAATACATTGTAAAATATGGTGTATACAGATGATTTGACATAATTAATTCATCACTTTCTTTGCTGTTATTCGCATGTGAGATATTCTCCCCAATTACATTTACAACTTTTTTTCCTCGAAAGTCCGTCTAAACTGCTGTAGTCTTTGTTTTAAGAAGAACTCTTTTACCAATTAGTGACAAATAAAAAACAACCGGAATTAATTCATTATATACCCACTCCTGATCAATATATGTACAAGTACAAAATATATGTCTGTTTCTTATTCTTGCAATTTTTTCTTAGCAGTCTTATAATAAAAATTTTATTTACTGTTAGCTGTCTTTCACTGAAACTGATTTTCGGATATTTCACACACATTTTCATGAGTTTTTTAAGTAATTTCATGGTCCTAAAGTTTGTGTACAGATATCTTTGTTTTGAAAGCATCTGGTACAGTATTTAGTAAGGACTCGATAAGTCATTCATGAAATCGTTCCTCTGTATGCTCGTCTGTCTGCTAATTGTTTAAGAGAAAATCATATGAGTCCATGAAACTTGGTATATAGGTTCTTCTTGAAACAAGAAAGAGCTCTATTGACGTTGAGCGCCAACAAAAAAAAACACTAATCTTACAGATAATTCTGGGTATGGAGTACGTAGAGTCTTAAATCATTGCATATACTATATCTAGACCTTAAAGATACGTTGTGTTAAATATGGGATCAAAAGATATAGAATTTTTAAAAATACATGTCAAACATCAGTTCGAACAGTTAGTTCGGACTTAATTTAATCAAGTGCGATATCAGTATGGATATTACGAAATTGAGTTTACGATTCGATTTGGTCCTTCGACACTACGTTGTATAAGTTTATTAATCTAGGGTTTGTGTGGTTTTCATAATTCTTTTTGTTCTTCTTTACTAATTTAATGTAAAATTGCTGTCTTTTCTTCATATAATTGTCCCATCTGTGCTTAGGTTATCGCTCCATTTTTTTTTAGGATGGCTGATGTTCTGATGTCCGTAGTCATTTATATCAAGTAGAATGATGAGCGAGCAATTCTCATCAGCCGACTTTCTTTCTTTTCTATTATGATAATTCCATTCTTTTGTTCTTTTTAACAACCAATTATTAATTTACTCGACTTCAATAATGTATTTATGTCATAGTTTCGCTTCTGTCCCTCTGTCTCTCTTTCTACTAGGAGAGTTATTTATGGTTTATGGTATAATATTATTCTACATAGTAAATCGAAGCAAACATTTAACATTGCTAAGCTATCCAAGGAATCTTTTTTATTATCTTTATAGCTGTATTTTCATATGTTCAAAAATTTCACCAGACTATAATATACCATAGGACGTCGATATTATGTTATAACAGTAAACTTGGACTGGATGGAGTAGGGAGTGTGGATGGATGACCTCAGCCCGGTCTTAAATTGACGTAGGTCATGTCGCCAGCAGCCGGGAAACTCTTGTTTTCAGATGAACTGCCGCGCCTGTTAACATAATTAAATGTACAGCGTGAATAACAAACTAGAATATTACAAAGAAAAAGAAAATCGAAAGAAGTTACACCTTATAAAAATTAAGAGTAAAATATCAATTAATATTGAAATAGTTTTTATTTAGTGTAAACATTTATTTATTTATACACAAATCTTGCTTTTCCTTTCCGTTGTTCCTACTATTAAACTAATACCTAGTATTTTTAAGTTCTCCTGGTGTTTATCTTTATCTGTTAATTCGGACTTTCTCTCCTTATTTAGCCTTGGTCTTTATATTTTGATACAATTAATGTATTGTTTATATCCCGCTTCTTGTCACTGTGTCAGTTGTGTATACCATTCTTATTCATACATGTACAGTCTTATTGTAGTTTTGCATATGTTGGTTGTTTTGACTTATAAACATATATATCTATAATAGCTCTTGTGATGCGCTTTGAATTGAAATAAAAATTTAAAAAAAATTTCGATTCCTAATTTTTAGCTGTTCGTCTGAGATATTTCCATTGGACTCCGTTCCCAGTCTTGGGACTCATGTTGGCATATCTGAGATTCTTCTGATTATCTATTTTTAATGAAGATTTATGCTTGTTGCTTTCTGTACATACGATGACCTCTATATAACATATGAGGCCTCTACACCTGAGGCCTGTATATACCTGAAAGGGAGTAGAATGTCTTTGTTCAATCTAAAACATGCTGGTTGCTCCCATTCGCCTTGGGTCTTACGATATACAAAGAAATATGCAAGAAGACTTAAAGTAAACTATATTTAAAACAGGTGACATAATACAGAATATTATATATACATTTACTTCTAAATCAATCTTAATATCTACAAATTAAAATAAGTAAAAAATTTAAAAACATCTGTACGGAACCAAATACGAAACGAACTTTGAATATATATCACAAATCTTGTCTACTGGTGAATCATAACAGGAGTACATTAGAATATGATACGACAGGAAAGACTAGAGTTACAATGACTTTTACAGCTGACTGCCACCTAATATGTCGATGTAAAGCAATATAATAATTTTGTATATATGACAAATAATATTATAAAAAATGTACTTTTAAAAGTTCAAATCTAGACACAATATAAAATAGTTCAGCACAATATAAATTCGCAACAAAATGTATATACACCAGTAAATGGTACTCGATATGTAGCAGCAATGTAATTTTTGCAACAAATAGTGTGTCTGTAGATTGTACATTACCCCATGGAATTGATAGCAGCAGCTACCGAAAACCACGTCTTTCTCGACATATAGCAACAATAAAAATATGGCGAGGTAGCGAGCGCTACTCCGTAGCTTCACACACGTCTGTGCGGTTTGGCAGATGAGACTAATCTGTTCTGAAGACGACGGTTGGTTAAAGAATTATTTTTTACAAGACTCGTGGGTGTATAATTACACAATTATATTTTACAATTTCAACGAAAGAGACTTATTTTTCTATGGTTCATTGTTCAAAACAATGTATCACCCAACAGTATATGCTTGCAACATTGTATCAACAACCGTTTATTGTTCGATAGTGTCTAGGTTTTTGTGAGCGAAATCTTGGATAACTATACGAGGGGAAACAAAACTAGCAAAAAGTCTGTTAATATTTCAACATTAATTGTATAAAATTGTGAAACTGGAAGATAATAAGACCTAAAAGAATCCAAAAAGACAATAGAATTAAAATAGTTACTAACACTCACAAACACAAAAGTTAAAAAAAATAAATTCTCGTCTAAGATTAATGAATACAATACATACTATAAAGAACACAACAAACTGAACGGATAGTGAAGTGTTAAATACCATAAAAATAGTGAATAAAAAAAACGATATAAATTTAATGAATGAAAACCGGAAATTTAAAAATGACTTGAACAATAATTTCTAAATAAAAATATGTAAAAATTTTATGACGTAAAATTTTTTAATGCTCGTAACCAATTTACAAAATTGCTTAACGTTTAAATGGAAGTAAACATGTACTTTAATACGTATGTTAATCAATAAGATGGCGTTCCATAGAAAACTCAATTCCACTTAGACAGTGCTAATAAATCGTACTCAAGCCAAGAAGAAATTCACGAGTTTTGGCGAAATCAACTTTCCACAAGAGCAGCTTCTAACACCAATGCTGGATGGATCAAAAGATACGACGCACAACCTACGAATCCTTTACTACTGAAGAAGTCTTACCGCGCAATTACTTTTTGTATACATAGCCCAGCGTATCTACCAATAATGTCCTCTAAACAATACCATAGACACTCAACATAAAGGATGCGCTAAGCTTGTCATGCCCTGAAAAGAACACTAAACTCCACTGACTCAGGTTTTAGCATCAATAATAGCAATACTATCGTGGCGAAGTTTAATCATCTGTTGTATATGGGTGATTTGAAATTAATGACTCCACTTTTGACTTGATTTGACTTTGACTCCAATTATTGACTTGATTTGACTTTGACTCCAATTAATGACTTGATCAGATGCTAAATACTGTGGAAACCTTCTTTAATTTTATATATATATATATATATATATATATATATATATATATATATATATATATATATATATATATATATATATAGTAGTATGCACTTCGGATTAGAAGCCGTGACAATATGCCTTGTTTTAAATATAGCCAAAAGAAATATTCAGCCCCGAAGATTTGATAATGCAAAATGGCCAAAACATCGAGACCATGAGTGACAATTATTTGTACAAATATTTCTGAGTAAAGCAAGCGCGAAAAAATGACCGTAAGCAAATGAAAATCAAGTTAATTTCAGAGTTCACGAGAAGGGTAAAACACTTGCTCCATATACATCTTAACAATAAAAAGTTGTTTAGGTAATCACCTATGCATGTTCCGCGTTTAGCTATTCATTTGGTATTGTTAAGTGGACTAAAATGGGTGTAAAAAACTTTCAGCAAAAAGTACGAACACACTTCACAAAGGCACAAATGACACAACACCGCTTAAATTGGGAAACACATAAATGCACATCTGGATGGGAAAATCTCTGGATGGGTGTCATACCAATAAAGTCAGCCAATACTGTGCCAACAATACAGTGTTGAACTATTGGTAGATATCGGGAAAGATGTTCCCTGAAACAGAAGCTTCCTCACTTGCCGTTAAGGATCAGGTTTTACCAACCAAAAATTACCTGAAATACATCGTCAAAGATCTAAGGGTCCAAAACAACAAATGCCGATATCGATATCAAGCCCAAAAAGCATCCAACACCTTACTGGTGGGTGGGATCACATTGTGTTCACAGTCCAAACAGTCGCTCATTATAGAGAAGAGGTCATACTAGTTAATAAAATAATTCCACCAATTGGTGAAGTGAGACCTAACCACAGTCATCTGCGTGTTAAAAATAACAAAAAGATTGATAAGTACAGAGATCTGAAAACGTATTATTCTCTCTACTAGTGAAGTTATTCCGATTTCCCCATTTTTGGGAGACGCTCCAGCATATCAAGACAGCTAGAGCTCGATAACATGGAAAGGGCCCCAGGAGCTCTCGAATTCTTTTGATACCGTAAGTGTCTGGGATGGGTGAATTTTTCTGTCATAGAGAGAGATCCGTATGGCTTAAATCTGATAAATGTCTTTATTAACACTCAATTTAACTATATACATATATTATAACAGTAGGTCAGTTTGTATACCACTGCATAACAGCAGCATACAACTACTGTTCTTCCATCTAACCCCGAACGGATTGTGCACAATAAAAACTTGTTTCTTACAGATAACCGACTGAATCATATGGAACAACCAGGAAAAAGTGCAACAACCAGATCTAAGATAGGATGTAGAAAACGGGTAGGAGAAAATACAAATAAGATGTAGATAAGAAACGTAGGATAAATATTCTATTAATTCAATGATGACTAATAAAGATGATCCGATGAGAATATTATTAGGGCTTCTATGTATGTACTTCGGGTAACGCGCAATATTATTCACCAAATAATTATTAGCTACTTTTTATATAAAAAAATTGCTTTTTGTTGATTTAACCTTGGCTATATTTTCCCAACTTTATTTCATTAACACTAATTGCAACAAGCGACCGATTCATCACTGACACTATTTTTTATTTTTTCGAGGTTATGAGGTCCTAAATTGGTAAATGACTATATGAAATTGGCCTCTCTTCGGTGTACTCCAACCAACAGACTGTGACTGATAATGACAAATATTAAACGCCTCTGGGGTCCACCCACAACCGGGAAGATTAATTGAACGTAGGGGAGAGCAGAGCTATTAATAACCGACTAGAATAAGATTTCTTTTTTAGGAAGGAAGATATGTGGGTCGTATATCTGTGTAGATCTCTTTTTTTATTGTGCAGCCCTTATACTTTAGAAGACATAGGTATTGTCGAAAACATGTGATAAATGAACAAGGTGGAAAATAGCTATTAAACAAAATGGATGCTGTCTATATTTGATGTCGTTCTATATTAGCCACAGTAATATATTAGATATTTATAAAAGAAATATGGTGTTTCTTTTTTCTAATAATAATTTTATAGTTTTAGTTCAAACAGTATAATTTATGGTAAGCAAGGAGGCACATATTAATCGATTTTCTTTTGGAACGTCGATGATTCATACTTTGTTTACCTCTAAAGCTGCAGTGGGATAAGACCAGCGATTCCTATGCACGCCAAACTCCACTTTTTGCAATTCTTATTATCATTGCCTTGTGTTTGTTTCATTAAACCAGTGCAGAATAACTAATTTTCAGTATACCGCAAAAAAGTATACATTTCAAAATAGCCTTTGTTGTTTAAATGTGGTATTCGCCAGATACGCATTCCACTTAAAGGATATTTCTATAACTCAGAGATACTTAACATATTCCAAGAATGATAGTGTTATTCCATTCATGGTCGGATGTTCAATTATTAATTTATTTCCTGTTATTAGGAAAAGCACACCAGATACTTGCATATGGTCAGCAACAATACTGTCATCCTTATAAATAAAAATAAAAATAAAAACTTATATTGCCTTAATAAAATTTAACATTTCACAACTAAGAAATTTCAACTTAAATTATAGCCTTCTTTCTTGATGTACCGCTTTTGCACCATCGACTGTTTGGACCGCATCTTCTTCTGAACCTGGATATTTCTGCCATGGACATCTTGTATTCTTTTTCTCTAGGTACTTGTTTTTGACATTGTATCTACTTTCCTGATTGTTTGTTTTCAGCAATCACCTGGCTGGACCCTGATCAGTCGGTGTTTTCTGCATTCGGTTCTTTGCAGGATGTCCTTACTCTTTAGGAGTCTGCTTGTAGCTTGGTGAAGAAAGTATCTTGTCCTATTCTCAGCCGCCTTCCGCAGTGGTTTATACTGGAGCCTTTCTCTGATGGTTACGTTTGTTCTTCTGTCTTCACATGTTTACTCTTCGATTATTCTGTAACATGATGTCTCTGTTCTTTTCAGTTTCTTCCAGTTGGTCTTTGACGTGGAACTTCATACTGGGATTGCATATAATATCACCTCACGTATGCCTGGTAAAGTTGCATTTTCTTGGCCGTTGGTAGTGGGATGGACCTAAAAATATAAGATTGTATTAGTCTTTTTGTAACATTAGCTTTGATCTTGACTTGTTGAGCGTTCTTCGTGGATTTAGGTTTCTTGTCGAGATGGACTCCTAGGTATTTGTCTGATTGGATTCTGTTTCCTTGCATTGTGAGTTACTGTCATCCTTATATATCGAATCACTATATTTCATTTGCCTAACCTTGGATACGACATCCTTCTCGTTCAAGCTTCGCTAAGAAATCGTCATCCACTAGCGATAATACGGTGTAGAGTTGGTAACACTACTACTAAGTTACTTCTATTCTTTCGTATATAGTTAATTTTTTTAACCATTTACTTAGAATTTTTTAAAACAATTATAGATTAATCTTCTGGTGTTTTTTCTTACCTTTTTGTTGTATTTAGCCAATGGGCATTCAAATTTGTTTATTTAGTCTTTAGAACCTATCATACCTATAAAGTCTAATTGCTCTAAATTTTCTTATTATTTATAACTTAATTTATAAATATATATATATATATATATATATATATATATATATATATATATATATATATATATGTATATATATAATATTTATATTATAACTTTTTTATAACTTTTAGAAACTTAATGTAATTTATATATATATATATATATATATATATATATATATATATATATATATGTATTTATATCCCGATTACTCCTTTCGCAGAAATAATTTTTATTGTAACATTTATATATTCAAGACACCGGGTTCTGAATTTTTTGGTTTAAATTTAGTTTATCTAACCATTTTGTACTAAGTAACAAAATTTTTATTTTAGTTATAATCTTATCTACTCTCTTTCGCGAGATATATACTCCCTGTTTTATTTACCGTGCAGACAATATCAACATCCTCCAACTACTTTCTACTCGTATTATAAAGATCGTACATTCTGGTAAGTGAAGCGAAAAGTCTGAAATAAAACTGTCTGACCTCATTGTGTGTCCTGTATCAGAGCATAGCAAAACGTCTCCCTTTCAGAGTTTTCAGCCGGAAAGGAATAATAGTCAAAATCTTTTTTGGTTCTTTGTTCTTTGCTACGTCAGTTTTATCTCCGTCTCAATGACTTCGTCATTAAAGGGGATCGTGAGGCAGGAACATCCCAATCCCAATCTAAACAGTGAAGTGCAAATTTTCAGAACGCTTGGGATAAGGCAAGAAATTAAACAACAAATATATTCAACTCTTCTAGAAGTATTATTACATAAAAGTAAATTAAAAGTTCAAAATATGCAATACTGAAAAACAATTTAATCTAGATATTCGGAATAAAATAGAACAGAAAAAATTAAAGAAAAAAATATGTAGATTTTATTCATAAAATTGAGATCAGAAAAGTTATTGATTAAAAAAGAAGAGTTTTAATCATATCAAAATAGGACCATATACCAAACGATACAATACAATGCAGTAAGTTTATAATAATGGGTGTTTTTTAGGGGTATAGAATTTTGAAATGGAATAAAAAAAAGACGATTGTTATAAATTGAGATGAAAAATTGACTTTATTCGAAAGATAATCTTTTGGCATTATAATTAAGAAATAAGAATTCTGGCATATCACCGTCATAGCTGGCTCTGACGTAGTATAATCTGGCGGTCCATTTTTCGATCACTTTTTCCAATATTTGTCGCCGTACATCGGCAATAACGCGGCGAATGTTGTCCTCTAAGTGATCAATCGTTTCATGCTTATCGGCGTGGACTAGCATCTTCACATATCCCCACATAGAATAGTCTAGCAGTGTTAAATCGTACGATCTTGAAGGCACATTCACGGTCCGAAACGTGAAACTGCGGTAACCAAACGTTTCCTTCAATAAATCAATTGTGGCACAAGCTGTATGACATGTTGCGCCGTCTTATTGAAACGATAGCTCCTGCCCATTATGGTTCTTCAATGTTGAATGAAAAATGCAGTAATTATGGCTCTGTAGCGGTCACCATTGACTGTAACGTTCTGGCCAGCATCGTTTTTGAAGAACTACGGTCCAATGATTCCACCAGACCATAAAGCATACCAAACAGTCAGTTTTTCTGGATTTAATGGTTTCTATATACATTTGACGATTATATTGATGCCAGGTAGTGCGCTATACGTATTTCGAACAGAAGCACAATTTTCAAAATAAATTTTTACAATTTGAAAGCGTTGTTCAGATGTCAAGTCTATTCAAGCTGAAATTCCAAACCAAACTTAACATAAATAGCTTGACAGCTGTCAACATGACCTACAGTTAAAAAAGTGTTACCAACTTACATTTCTATACCTCTAAAAAAACACACTTTAGCATAAATGATATAAAATCAAGGTAACTGTTTTGGTATGGGGATATAATGGGAAGAGCAATGGGAGCAGTGGTAGTAAACAAAAAGATTTTCGTGCTGTCTGGCATACTGCAGTTTTAACAGAGGCTTATAAAAGCCAACTACCCGAGCGTGAAGGGAAAGCGTATACGAGAGAAGAAATGAAGACATAATAACAGAACGTTTAAAAAGAGAAGAAAGGGAAAGGTCCATTATGGTATGGCAAGAGGATTGCGACGAGATGAGAAGGGTAGCTCAGTGGACGAAGTCACTGATTCCTAATCTGAGAAGATGGATGAACTGCGGGCATCGGCGTTTAGATTAATTCCTGACTCAGACGCTCACAGGACATGGTTGTTTCCGGGCATACTTTTACAGATTTGAAAAGGCAAAAATGACAAATGCATGTACTGTGAAATATCGGATACTGTCTTACACACTCTATTGGTATGCGATAGATCAAAATGCTTAGGTCATCAGATCGGTGGAGAGCAGTTCAGAGATACGTGAAGAGAACGTTGGAGAGAAAGGAACAAGAAGAAAGGTGACCCGAAGGAAGGTAGGATGCCCAAGAAGGCAGAGTGCTCAAGAGCGAGCAAGAAGATAAAGCAGAACGAGAATGGGCGGGATTGAACATAAACAGGGAGGAACAAAGAATACTGTTGTATTTTAGAGAACTGAGGAAGCTTTAGAAATATAAAGCGAAACGTCTTCGATAAACTTATGAAGTAGTTGACTTCTTTTTTTATTTACCAACCTGAATGACCGATTAAACCTCTGAATTCACTAGTTGAATACTTTAGATATTTATAGACAGAGTAAGAAGTGAGGAAATACGAGCGAGATACGTGGTATAGAGGAAATAAACGCGTGGACCAAAAGAAGAAAAGAGGAATGGAATCAACACATCGAAAGAATGACAGAAAATAGAATAGTATGAATAGCAAGAGACAAATCGCCATTGGGACGACCGAGGAAAAGATGGTCAGACAACGTCAATTGAGGCTAAAAACCGAAGTAAAGCAGGCATTTTGCCTATTTATAGAGTAGGCAGAAGAATAAGATATATATATATATATATATATATATATATATATATATATATATATATATACATATATATATATATACATATATATATATATATATATATATATATATATATATATATATATATATATATATATATATAATATTGAATAACGAGAACAAATAATAACTATTAGGTTAAATCTTGTGCGGTTTTTAGATTTAAGTGTAAGATTGTTGAGTATTTCTTTATGTGTGTGTTTTATGTCTCATGCTTTATGCAAGTTGATGAATGATTTGCAGTCGGGAGGATGTGTTTCACGGTCAGCCAAACATTGCAATGATGGTAAGTTGGACTAGTTCCTGAGAACATCAAGAAACCATTGGTAAGTTTGGTGTGGGGTGTGATTAATTCGATTTCTTCTAATAATCGATGCTTCTCTTTTAGTTAGGAAGTCCAGGGAGAGATAACCAATAAACAGTTGGAGTTCATGAAGAGTTATTATGCTCTTTTGTTATAATTTTTTTCCAGGTATGGTCTACTGACTTTTTAAAAATGAATTTGAGATCGTTACCCAGTTAAATTATGGTTATTTCAGGACTATTGTGGATAGCTTCTTTGGCAAAATGATTTCCTGTTTCGTTACCAGTAATTCCAGTATGAGACGGTAGTCATATGAGAGATATTGTTACATCGTGAACAGAGTGATTTTGTTTTTGAACCAATAGGTGGTCAGTAAAAATTGTATTGATTGAACAGACAGATTAAGGGGAATCTGTACAAATGGCAATATGTCTGTGTTGATGGGAGATGCATTTAAAAGCCAATAGAATACTATATAGTTCACCTGTGTAAACGCCTCATGTTACGGGGAATGCCGAGATGATCTTACAATTCATGTTTAGTCATGGCTATTGTTACGTAAAAATATGAGTCATAGTTTTAACCTGTAACATGTTTTTATTCTAATATGTTGTAGAGTTTACGAGAGGCATCTATTTACCTGAACGACCTTTCAGAAAAAGGTCGAACCGATGCGAGGGAAATCCAGTTTGCCTTTACCGTTTCGCCGTCTACTCAAGAATGATTTGGACTTTTCGAGATAACGGCGATTTATGTATAAAAATAAAACATTTTTATATGGAAGGACAGTTAATTCTCAACACCCGCGCTCGCGAATTTGTTACGTACGGATACATATAAATTATTGTCAGATAAGTTAATATAAATAAAGAAATAAATTAAATCCGTAAGTGTTATAAATATTGAACCTTTTAATAAATTCACAACAAATGGTGTCAGAAGTGGGATACTTAAGATAAATTGCGAAAATTAATTACAAGTGAATATAAAATAAATTGTGAAAATGGCTACGATTTATGAGCTGACAGTGACTAATTTAAGAAGACATCTTGAAGACAGAGAATTAGCTTCTACCGGAAAAAAGGCTGAGTTAGTCCAACGACTAAAGAACGCTTTACTAGAAGAAGGACTAGATCCAGAGACCTATATATTTGAAGATGCTGTCCTCTCGTCGATTTCGAAAGTTTCCGGCGACATCGCATCATTGGAGAACAAAGTTTCTGGCGATATTTCGAAAGTTTCTGGTGACATCGCATCATTAGAGAACAAAGTTTCTGACGATATTTCGAAAGTTTCTTCTGATGTAGCCAAAGTTTCTGGTGATGTAACCAAAGTTTCCGGCGACATCGCTTCGTTGGAAGACAAAGTTTCTAACGAGATTTCTTCGCTGGAAAGCAAAGTCTCTGCTAACATCTCTTCGAAAATCTCTAAAGTCACTTCTGAGATGTCTGCCCTCGACGATAGAATATCTTCGTTAAAAAACCAAGTTGCTGCCGATATGTCGGCCTTCGAAGAAAAGATGAAAGAGATGGAAAAGAAGCTGGAGGAAACAGGGACAGCAGAGAGAGGAAACAATCCAATTACAGCAGAGACAAAAGAAGACGAGACGAAATGTAAGTTGGAGACACGGCCGAAATTTGAAGGAAGTGGAGGTTCTATTCATGTTAAAGTCCCAACTTTCGACGGAAAATCATCATGGAACAACTACATGAAACAGTTCGAATCAGCCGCAAGAGCAAATGGATGGTCTGAAAAAGAAAAGGCGGTAAACCTGACTATCGCTCTTCGAGGAGATGCCTTAGATGTGCTTCAGACCATAGCCGTAGAGGAGACCGATGATTTCGAACAACTGAAGAAGAGGTTAAATATGCGATATGGCCACGAACATTTGGAGCATGTATATCAGTCGCAGCTTAAAACTCGTAGACAGAAGAAAGATGAGGCTCTTCAAGAATATGAGGTAGATATTGCCAGATTAGTACGATATGCTTATCCAACAGCTCCCGAAGACATGATGGAAAAATTGGCCGTTCAAACGTTTATTGATGGTCTTCGTGATCATGAAATGCAGAGAACACTACGATTAGCTCGTCACAAGACGCTGGTTGATGTCCTATCCGCCGCCCTCGAATACGAGTCAGCTACGCAGGCCTCTGGCGGGTACAGTAAAGTTAGGACTGTAAAAGAGGAAGAAGATGAAGATAAACTTGACCAGCTCGTTAATATGATGAAAAGTATTACATGCAAGAAAACGAAGACCATAAAATCAAGAAACTCACCATCAGGAAAACCAGAACGAGTCGGTTTTAGGGGAGCAGCCTCGACCCAGAACTTTTCCAAAGACCCTCTCATACTAATAGCTTCTTTGAAATGTCGTGAAGATAGTGTATATGTAGATGGAGACATAAATGGTAAAAAGCATACGTTGTTGGTGGATACCGGAGCGACCAGAACCATTATACGCCCGACAGTTATAAACAGCCGAAAGAAACTGTTACCAACGAGGTTACGACTTCGGACCGCTACAGGTGAAAATGCCAACATTCATGGAGAAATCCAGGTACAATTGGGAATTGGGGCAGAAAAGTTTGTCCATACTGTTATAGTTGCTGACATCGAAGAGGATGTTATATTAGGAATGGACGTAATGAATATGCATGGATTCCAATTGGATTTTAAGAATAAGGTAATCAAAGTTGGCAACGAGGAGGTATTTCTCCATCCACATAATGACAACACTGTGCAAGCAGCCATTACAGAAGATACAGTCGTGCCTGCGAGAAGCGAAACGATCATAGTAGCGCGACTACAGGGAATTGTAGACGAAGGGAGACCTGTTATGATGGAGCCTTGGAACCACGACGATGAGGTTGGCCGTGGAATCATAATTGGAAAGGAATTGGTGACTTCGGCTAAAGAAATTCCTGTGAGACTTATCAATGTCAACGACTACCCAGTGACCATAAAGAAAGAGACAAAAGTAGGAACTTGTGTACCTGTGACATCCATAATCCGTCAGGCGACAACATCTGATAATTCCAACGACAAATTCGACCAAATGGTTGCAGTTGCAGGACAGTCTCTAAATCAGATGGAGAAAAGGAAATTAAGGGAATTTCTTCGGCAGTATCGTGATATTTTCGTACCGAAAGGAGGAAAGACGGGAAGAACTACCGTTGTTAAGCATAAAATTGATACTGGTAATGCTAAGCCAATTCGTCAAACAGCTCGACGATTACCACAGGCGAAAAGAGAGGAAGCTGAAACGATTGTTCAGGAAATGAAGAAAGACGGGGTGATAGAACCTTCTACGAGCCCATGGGTCTCTCCGGTGGTCCTGGTTAAGAAGAAAGACGGAACGACAAGGTTCTGTGTGGATTACCGTTTGCTGAACAACGTTACCAAGAAAGATAGTTATCCTCTGCCTCGGATCGATGACACATTGGACACATTGGCTGGAAGTAAATTGTTTTCTACTTTGGATTTGAAGTCTGGATACTGGCAGGTAGAAATGGACCCAGTAGATAAAGAAAAGACGGCCTTCACCACAGGATCTGGATTGTGGCAATTCAACGTTATGCCATTTGGACTCTGTAATGCTCCTGCGACATTTGAGAGGCTTATGGAAAATGTGTTGAGAGGGTTATCTTGGAAAACATGCCTGGTTTATTTAGATGACATAATCGTCTTGGGGGAGACATTCGAAGATCATTTGAGGAATTTAGAAAACGTTTTTAATCGACTTAAAGCTGCCCAATTGATGCTAAACCCCAAGAAGTGCCAGCTATTTCAAGGTAAAGTCAATTATCTGGGTCATATAGTCAGTAAAGAAGGAGTGGCCGTGGATAAGGGGAAAATCGATTCCATTAAGGAATGGCCAAAACCAACTGACAAACATCAAGTGAGAAGTTTTCTTGGACTATGTACTTACTACCGGAGGTTTATTAAGAAGTTTGCAGATATCGCTAAGCCATTAACGCGACTTACGGAGGAAGCAAGAGATTACCGCTGGGATACAGACTGCCAAAATGCCTTTGAGACCTTAAAAAAACATCTAATAACAGCACCAATTTTAGGGTATCCACTGCCAGAAGGAGAGTTCATCTTAGATACGGATGCAAGTAATGTGGGAATTGGAGGAGTGCTGTCTCAGATTCAAGGAGGACAGGAACGAGTCCTCGGATATTTTAGTAAAGTTCTTTCAAAACCTGAGCGGAATTATTGCGTCACGAGAAGAGAACTTCTAGCAGTAGTTAAATCAGTAGAGCACTTCTATCAATACCTCTATGGCAGAAAGTTTCTAATCCGAACCGACCATGCCGCCCTTAAGTGGTTGATGCAGTTTAAGAATCCAGAGGGTCAGATAGCCAGGTGGATCGAACGACTCCAAGAATACGATTTTAAGATTGAGCACCGGGCCGGAGTTAGCCACAGAAACGCTGATTCTCTTTCCAGAAGGCCATGCCCAGCAGAGTGTTCCCACTGCAACAAAACGGAATCCAAGGAAGCAGCAGTGCTAAGAACGACGATTGTCAACGACGACTGGACGCCTACTAAGATCAGGGAAGAACAAGAGAGAGATCCAGTTATACAGAAAATCCGAAAATGGAAAGAGGAAAACCGTCTACCACCTTGGCAGGAAATATCAAACCTATGCTCAGTAGTTAAGACGTATTGGGCCCAGTGGGACTCATTTATCATCGAAGATGGCTTGCTCAAACGAGTCCTGGAAAATGATGACGGTTTAGAGAAGAGAAGACAGTTGGTGATCCCAAAGAGCAGAAGAGCCGAAGTACTTCGTCAGTTACACGACAGTCCATCGGGAGGGCATTTTGGTGTAAGAAAAACCCTTCAGCGAATTCGGGAACGGTTTTATTGGATGAACAGTTCCGACGACGTAAAAGACTGGTGTAAGAAATGTACTATTTGTGCTACGAGTAACGGGCCTCACCGAAAAAGGAGAGCTCCTATGAGACAATATAATGTTGGAAGCCCGTTTGAAAGAATAGCTTTGGACATCGCTGGGCCATTTCCAGAAAGTGAAAATGGAGGCAAGTACATGCTGGTAGTAATGGATTACTTTACTAAGTGGGTCGAGATTTACGCACTTCCCGACCAGAAGGCCGCCACCGTTGCAGATAAGTTGATCCAAGAATATATCAGCCGATTTGGAGTGCCTTTGGAGATACATAGTGACCAAGGCAGGAACTTCGAAAGCGATCTATTCCAAGGAATATGTGATAGACTAGGCATGAAGAAAACAAGAACTACCGCGTATCATCCGCAATCGGATGGTATGGTAGAACGAATGAATAGGACAGTTGGCAAGTATTTGACAAAGATGGTGTCCGATCATCAGCGAGACTGGGACCAATACCTTCCGTTCTTCACAATGGCCTACAGATCTGCTGTTAACGAATCAACAGGCCAGACACCAGCCGAAGTCCTATTCGGACGCGAAATGCGACTACCTTGTGATCTCGAGTTTGGATGTAAACCTGGAGAAGATGTAGCAGGTGAAGATTATGTGATCGAATTACGAAGAAGAATGGACGATGTACATGAGTTGGTCCGTTCCCACCTTCAGATCGCTAGCGACAGAATGAAGAAACGGTACGATACACAAGCCGAAAAGGGTTGCTTTAAGAAGAACGACAAAGTATGGCTGTATAATCCCAAGAAGCGAAAAGGTTGTTCTCCCAAATTGCAGCAGTTTTGGGAAGGTCCATACCTCATTATGGAGAAGATCAACGATGTCATCTACCGAATAAGCAAGATTCCGAGGGGAAAGCCGATGATAGTACACCATAACCGGTTGGCGTCTTTCGAAGGTGACCACGACGTAGATGAAGAAGTGGAAGTAAACCAAGTCCAAGACGTGTCTGACCTCACGTTTGAGGAATTCATGGGTGCCTATGGAGGTACCGGTAAAGCAAGACATGGTGTTACCACTGAAGAAAAGCAAGATCTACTCGCGCTCCCCGATGACTACTCGCTGGCCCTTACCATCCCGGCCAGTATCAAAGACGCACCAGGGTTGGCATCCGTCTTTCGAAGGAAGTTTGGTCGAGTTGCAGAACTTCAATGCCAGGTGCCAGCTCCCGGTAAAACCTTGAAACTCCAAGATGCATCACGTTACCTTTTCTACCTGGTAACAAAAGACACTGCCCGTGACCAACCTACCTACCGAGATGTGTGGGAAGCCTTACTTCAATTGAGAGGGCACGTACTAGAGTCCGACGTGCAAAAGTTAGCCATGCCAAAGTTGGAGTGCCGCCAATTAGATTGGAGGGTTATCCGAAATATGGTGGAGGAGATCTTTAAAGACACCGAAGTCCAGGTGTTAGTCTGTTGCAATCCGCATAGTTACTGGTGCGGAGAGAAAACCGTCCCTTGTCATTTTTATACAACTGGAAGTTGTAAAAGAGGGTCCAGTTGCCGATACCAGCATACCGTTCCAGTTCTAGCCCCGAGAAGGTTCCAGGAGGAACCATATTTTGAGAGGGGGGCAATGTTACGTAAAAATATGAGTCATAGTTTTAACCTGTAACATGTTTTTATTCTAATATGTTGTAGAGTTTACGAGAGGCATCTATTTACCTGAACGACCTTTCAGAAAAAGGTCGAACCGATGCGAGGGAAATCCAGTTTGCCTTTACCGTTTCGCCGTGTACTCAAGAATGATTTGGACTTTTCGAGATAACGGCGATTTATGTATAAAAATAAAACATTTTTATATGGAAGGACAGTTAATTCTCAACACCCGCGCTCGCGAATTTGTTACGTACGGATACATATAAATTATTGTCAGATAAGTTAATATAAATAAAGAAATAAATTAAATCCGTAAGTGTTATAAATATTGAACCTTTTAATAAATTCACAACACTATACACACACCAGTGGTAGTCTTAAAAGCAATTTTAGAAGATTCATGTTTTTCATAGATGGTGAGTGAGGTATCAGTTGAATAAAGACGTTTAGCCCAGAGGAGAAATGAAGGTAGAGGAAATAAATAAGAGAAACTAGTCAGACGGATGTCAATATTTTTAGGTAGTGGAGTAATTAATTGAGATATAGGTTTTACGATACGGTGTTGGACATTGTTATTGGAAAACGAGGGTATTGTGTTACATTAGGAATGAATGGGATTGAAGGGATTTGAGTATGTTAATACAGCATGTGAAAGTAAAAGATATTGTCGTCTTAAGGTAAGAGGAGGTTCAATGGATTTATGATATACGCTCTCGATAGGACTGGAGCGAAAGGCACCTAGGAAAAGACGTAAAGCGCTATTTTGAACAGAGTTTAATAAATTTATGCCAGATCTAGAGGTAGAAGAATCGATAAAGTGTCAACTATATTGCAGACAACTCTACTGATTTCAGACAACTCAATTTTTAAAGTAGCCACGTCTAAAAAAAAATTTTGGTATAAATTGTCATCTTATTGCGTCTTAAGTAATACCCATGATGTATAAACCAGTCGAAGATAATGATCCCGTTGTAATAATTCTTGTCTTTGACGAAAATGACATAGGTGCAGATCCTTAAAAGTTCGTTGGTGATATTCCACTTTAGTCTACCAATTCCACTTTTACTTGTAGGATCATTTTTATATTTAAAATTTCGTTATGTGCTAGTGTTTGGTTTATTCTAATTCGGCAAATGTTCCTAGCATCATTTCTTCTGTAAGTGGTCTCTCCTCTAGTGGTTCCTGAAGAATGGAAACATTAAACAAAGAGGTTTTTAGACTTTTTAATAAATCGTTTAGGTACTTATTTCACGTGAAAACTTGCCACTAAACATCCATTAACAATTATGATACTTACATGACCGAGCTCCTTCTCATCATAACACACTTATTCAAGGTGAATTGAATGTGCAGTTTCCGAACAGATGGATAGGAAGAGAAGGACCAATTCATTGACCGCTAGACCGCCAAAATTAAGTAAAACTTTTGTTAGTGTACCGTGAACCTCCAACAACCATTATTGATGACATGAAAATCAGAACTAGAATCGCATTTTATGATTGTTCTGAAGCTATTTTCTTTTGCCATCGTTACGATACAAATAAATAATAAGTTACAAACGTAAGTAGATCATTTGAAAATCGTCTTCAAGCCTGGCACTCCTTTCCAATGCAGAGCGTTGAACTTGTTACTATTCTCATTGAAATTTGATTATAAGTTTTTAATAACTTGTATAACATAAGCCGTCTTGGTATTATTGAAACAAGAAAGTGAAGCGGATTTTAAATTTACAATAAAATACAGGGTAATTAAAAAAACATCTTTGATACGCTACATATGTTATGGAAGAACCTAAAATAATATTCGAACTAATTTTAAAATGTGAAACTTACAGCTACCTATTTTAGTACAAAGCTTTGTTTGGTATGTCCTATAATAAGCGATATAGCGGACTTCGTGACAAAAGTTGATAACCCTGTATAAATATTCGTAAATATTTGTGCAGTGTTCGAATAACTACCTTAGTTATGAAAATTATTACAAATTGTTGGTTCGATGATATCATTATTTTCTCATTGATGGTCTGCAACTTGTTAGTAAAAAAATATTCCTAATAATGTAATCGTAGATCACATGCGGTTTACATCAAACACTGAAAAAATCTTTAGAAAAAATTCCACGGTCGAGCTTATACACTCGAATCATCACTTGTTACATGAACGGTTACTTTGTTTTCGCATCAGATGCTCATTAATGTAGTACAAACGCAGCATTTGTTGCCCATAACCACACTTGATACACGTGTTAGTCGGCTCATATTTGCTTTTATTTTAGAGACTAGTAGTCTCCATTTATGTCGCGTATTGGCCTTGAATTGCATGCAATTTACAGAATTTCATTAAAATTGATGGCGTTGTAACGACGGTACATCGCAATTACGATGTGTGTTTTCAGTAGATCATTTATGTATTAGGTGGTCCCCATCGGCATTGCGACTTTGTTCTTTTACATACTCCCTAAAACATTTAAAAATTGACATGAGACTGTTTTAATGTATTTTTCAAAATTTTAAAAATTCATAGTTGGTCTAATGAACAATTAAGTATAGGTACACTACGACAATATTTTTATCTATCAGTATGTCAATGAGTAGTAACGCAACCTTCGTTAAATAAATACCATAATTACCTTATTAATTTACATCTTCTTCTTCGTTTTATGTTTTTCAATGGACCTCCAACAAGTTGTCGTTCCATCGTTTTCGTGGTCTTCCTACTGATCGTCTTCCTATTGGGGAACCGTCTCTTGCCGTCTTTACTACTCTATTTGTTGTCATTCGGCTTATATGATCGTTCTATTCTACTCTTGTATTTCTTACTCCGTTCTTGATGTTCTCCATGTTGCATCTACGTCGTATATCTGTACTTCTAGCTCTGTCCCATAGTGTCTTACCATTAATGTATATAAGTGTTTTCATCTATGCTGTTTCTAACATCCATTTTTTTCTCTTTGTGTCAGGTCGTGTTTCTGCCGCGTATGTCAGTATTGGCTTGATGACTGTTTTGTAAATTCTGAGGTTATTTCTTTACCGGTATTTTTATTTCTTTATATTGTTTCATTCAGGCAACCTGCGGCTCTGTTTGCTCTATTCACTTCACTATAATGTGATGCCTAGATATTAAAAACTCCATCACTTGTTATATTATCTGAACTTCCAGCTACAGTTTACATCTTAGTAAATTTGCTGATATAACCATGCATTTTGTCTGTTTTTGGAGAAATTAACATGTTAAATTTTTGGCAGTTATATTAAATTGGTGCAGCATACCTTGTAAATCATCTTCACTTTGAGAGAGTAGTATTGCATCGTCTGCGTAGTAGAACATTTTAAGTTGCTTTTCTTTTATTTCGTATTCTTTTTTAGTTCTTACTTTTTTTTATTATTTCATCCATAATCAGGTTAAACAATAGACGGCTCAGGGAATCTCCCTGTCTTATCCTATTGACAGCTTCAATAGGGTCGGTTAGTTCTTTTTCTACTTTTATTATTATTGTGTTGTTTGGGTAGATATTTTCGATCGTTTTCATTATTCCTAGAGGTATCTAATACCTAGTGTTGCAGTTTCAGTTGCATATTTAAACTAGATTGCATGTACAAGTGCACAGCGGTTTTAAGGGCTAAAGACGAACCATCTGTTAGATAAGGGACGGATATCTACAAAATAAGAGTCGAGTTTTATCTCTCAAACCACACAGACATGTGTATGGGCGTTTGGGTTAAGAGTACCTGTCACTCGGCATCGGTCCTGTGACCAAGAAAGACGCTAGTGTGGAATGTGCATCATCAACTTTCGTAGTTCCAGTTCCAGTCAGTGTGCCGCTGAAGGCGTAATTTGCGATAGCCGTAGTCTATCTTTTCATGGGGTAAAGTACACCTTATAATATTTGTTGCCAAAATTACATTGCTGCATATATCGAGTACTGTTTACTGGTATATGCATATTGTTGAGAAATTCATCTTGTATGCTGAACTAGCTATTTCGCATTTGTGTCGTGATTTGAACTTTTAAAATAACATTTTACTTATATATAAACATTCATTTTACCGTGTTTACTGTAAAGTTTAATTGTTATGTGTAACTATGATTATTACTTATAATATTGTTTGGTTTGTTTGCCTTTATATATACACAAAGGTATTCTATTGCATTGACTTTGGTATTGCCGGTCGCATCATATTCTAGCATATTCCTGTTTGTGTGATATCCATCGTACCATATTTAGTTCCAAACAGCTGTGTTTTACGTTAATTCGTTCACCTTTCTTAACCCACTTGTCTTAACGTAATTAAATGTATATAATTTGTTTACTGATTTTACTTATTTTTAAATAGAATTTCATACGATCGTCTTGCTTATTATTTCTATGGGTATTGACATACCCAATGCGAAAGGGAGAAACCAGCGAGTTCTGGATTGAACAGAATATCTTCTCTTCCCTTTCTGATGACCCCAATTGTTATATTGAGGTCATCGTATGTGCAGAACGCAACACCTAATACTTGTACTAATTTACAAATCACATTAATCGCATTAATAAATGCAATGTTTAAATAATGTCAAATTTACCACTAAAGATAAGTTATATAATAAATTATAACTTCTTGCTCTACAATTTGGGGAACCATTTTTTCACGTCTAGTATACTAAATTCTTAAGCAATAAAATGAACTTATATCAAGTAACGGTCGAATCAATAAGTCATGGCCTATGGCAAATATAGCATTTGGAAAGCCATACAAGCTATAAAGGCATATGATTTAAGTGCTTCAGAAACTTTTGCAGTTATACTAATATGTTTATATATGTTCACATGTTCCAGTTCGCCACCATCAATAGTATAAACATAGTTTAAAGTATTATGTTTCCTTGAGTAACTTAAAACTTTTATTTGCATTAATATTTGAATAGTTTTCTTTACACCATTAGTGCACACCATTCAGTTCATTCTGTATCATGATGTCGGGAAGCATTGAAACTATCGATCAGTCAATTCTTCGTCTGCCAACCTGTCAATTCTTTTTCTTTACCGTAGCTAATGTCAGAACGAAGCTACACCGACGACGCTGGGGATATGACACAAGCATGACAGACAATATATTGATGTTTAACGATTTGAAACTGTCACACGTGTGGAAAAAAGTAATTTATTTTTAATGTTCTTCGATAGCCATCAGGCAACAATCTGTATAGTGTAACAATAATTGATATCATTGAGTAAATTTTTCGTCTGCATAACATAAACAGGTCACGTTTTCTTATATAAATCATTAATAAATAACAAAACTGCGAGTGGACCTAAATTTGATCTTTTTGGGACTCCATCTTAACAACTGTAAAAGACTGTTTAACAAGTTTTTTTCGTTTCTGAAAACAATATATTTTAGATCCCGACATACATAAGATATTTTGGGGAATCATTACGTGAAGAAGGATGGAATCTTAAGTTGCCCTATATCAAAATCAAAGTTATGCCTAGACTCCTTAAATGTTCATGACTAAACATACAACATGATCGTATTATAACCGTTAACGGTGAAGTCAAACTGTATGTGATTATTAAACTTAAACTGATGATAAAATCAAGGATAAGTACGTTAAAGGAAGGAAAGTGTACTTTTAATAACAGCAAAGCTAGAAGTGGGCCTCAATATTTAGAAAAATAGCAGTAGTGTGAAGTAAAGAGAATTGTTATATATTTGACAATTATTGCTGTGCTTCTCGTATAATGTTTATGAAGGGTCCACAAAAAGAAAAAAGTTTAAATCTATAGTACGATATACATAGATTTTATGAGGATGACAGAAAAGTATTTTTTGTCTTGAAGATTTATTATTTATTTATACATTATATGTTTTAAATATAAATAATTGAGCCAAATAAAGTAATTTAGGTCAGAAAAACAAAATGTTCACAAATCCGATATAAAAAATTTCCTCATTTATACAAATACTCATTTTTACACTTGGTGATATTCAATTTTCCTTTAGAGCAAGAAATATATTCCACATCGCTGCATCATTAGTACCTACTAGTTGCTCCCAAATGACCTAGATCCTTCCAGTCGTCTCTTAGTCAGGTCTATTCTCTCTGCCATCGCTGGGATCCTTTGATTAAACATACGGAAGAGTATAAGTGCGCAATGACGGCATTTGAGACCGAGACCGAGCGGTAAATGTGACCTACATTTTATAAATCAAGGTAATATTGTGATAAAATATGAACGGAATCATCTTAGTTTTATAAGCGATTATACTACTTTGTAAACAAAGTTACGGCGTGCACTACAAAGAAAGTTATGTTTGGAAAAGCAAGTTAATAAGCAGCAGGACAAAAGAAAAACACAGTTGAAAAGAGGCTTTACTTGTACTTTTTTAATCTTAGAACTTTAAACTTGTGCTCGGCCCTAGTTGTTAGATATAGACAAAGTAATAAATATAAAATTAGTCTTATTATTGTTACGTTTTCACAATAATAAACATGATTTAGCAGTTCTGAATAATTTTGAACACTTTTTGGATTAAAATGCTGTTGATTAAAACAAGTTTGGGAAAATCAAAGGAAAAGATTATTAACATTTTAGAGTAATCGAAATTATCTGAGATGCTTAAAAGCAAAACGCGTTAAATCCACCTTTTGTCAAAATTGAGCTCAACTAGTTCCTCAGAGTCTATACTATAGGTACACCACTTTATTTACCGACAAAACGAATTAATTCCAATACATTTCAATCGACTAAAAGTTACCTTGGAAACAAAACAGATAAAGTCATGCACGCTTAAAAACCAAAACTGGTGAAGTCCGCCACAACGATTCCAACGAATCACAAGCACGCTTGTGAGGTGGTGCTACGTTTAGAGGTAGATATCAGTCAGTATTTTATTTTAATATAAAGTATAGAGTTGTTTTCTTTGTAAATGTTATCTGACTAAGTGCTGGGAGGTATTCTGCAGTTATTATTAGTAATTTTATTGATACTAATTTTCCCCGGAAATGGAATATCCTTTTGAAAGAACCCCCTTCAGCTGAAGCTTTTTTGCATTAATAAAAGTAGAAGAAAATGGAACTCTTACTGCTACTGCTTACTGCTTATTGCTAGAATAATTTGCTCAGTCCCAAAATTTCAGTCAGGGGATTTAATATCGACGTCAGCTTTATATATAAAAGCCTGTAGCAGGCCGTTTCAGGCCCATAGCTTAGTAATTTTCTTCCATCTCTTTCTGTCTCTATCTTCTTTCCTCCAATATTCTATCTTCTTTTTTTATAGATCTTCCGCAACTGCTTCTCTCCATTTTCTCTTCGGTCTCCATGCGATGTTCTTTACCTCTCTACTGTCCTCCTTTTTAACAAGATGACCTAGCATCTTCTAGCTTTGACAAAATCGCTTGTTCTCCCTTCGCCAAACATTTTATAAATTTCAGCATTTGTTCTTCGCTCCCATCCTATTTCTGCCAACTTTCCTCTAAAAATTCTTCTAAATATTCTTCATTCTCATATTTCAATTTTCTGTTGTAGTTTCTTTGTTAACACCTATGTTTCGCACCCATACGTTAGGGTAGGTTGCAGGATAGTTTTATACAGCCTTATTTTTGTATTTCTCGATACCTCTTTCGATTTTATTATTCTTTGCAAACTTCCGCACCCTGTTTGTTTTTGCTATTCGTAGATCTATTTCCTTTTCTTCTTCGCATTTATTTGTCACAAGAACTCCCAGATACATGTAATCCTCCACCTGTTCAATTTACAGAATTTCTCTCTCTAATGTAATTTCCATATTTAGGTTTCTGCTTTTCTTTTGCTTATTCTTCAGCTCCATGTATTTTGTTTTATTTATATTTATCTGTATTTATATATTTCCTGCGGAATCTAGAACATTCTTAGCTATTTTTTCTATTTTTTTTTTACTCCTAGCCAAAAGTACATCATCAGCATAGGCTAGACACTGGTGACTCTTATTAAATATTGTTCCGCTCTATTCATATTTCTGTCTCTTATTATGTTTTCAAGGGCCAAATTAAACAGCGTGGTGGATCGACGGCAACTTTACCTCTTCAATTTTTCTATTATGGTTGGTAGTCAATGAGTGCAAAATGTCTCCAAATAATTGCTTGAGCTACCAAAAGGTTCATTATTTGCAAAACTTAGATACATCGCAAGTTAGGAAGGTAAAACTTTTTGCTGATTCCTGCGGCGGCCTAAACATAAATAAAACTAAGATTGCAATGTTACACAGGTGGCTGCTATTCACTCCTAAGAATCTAGAAAGGAGTTCATAAAACAAGAAATTATTGAGAATCCAAATGTCTATATTAAAATAATTTTTGAACATTTTTGATTGGAAGCAAGAGGCAGTCGATCATTTTAAACTTATCTCTCAATAGCAGTTTAAATTTCAGCCATCAAAACGTTCCAATTCAAGCGGGCAGCAAAATCCCATCACATGATTCTCTTTTAAACAGAACAGTAATATTTTAAGCATTAATCGTTCTATTCTTAAAGTTTTACGTCAATTTTTTGCTTCTTGTGAATAAGGTGAATCTAAACCTATTTTACATGTTTTAAAAATAAAATATCTTAATTTGAAGTACCCCATCGTTTTTTTGGCCTTTACTCAAAAGTTACATCTATGGACTTATCGAATTTTGCTTTCAAGCCCCTCAATCTGTAGTAAAAACTACAATAAGACGAAAGGAACATGTATAAAATAATAATACATCTTAGAGTGCCATGTCCCTACGGAACGTCGGCCACTGCCATGTTTATATCTAAAGTTAAGTTGGGATTTTTATGCATATTTGTGTATTTTTATGCACTTCATTTTCGACCAATTTTTGCTTACTGAAATAAAGGTAAGGGTACTAGTTGTATTCTGTCGCTCAAAATATTTTTAAATGTCAAAAATGTTCTTTTGATGTCAACAGAAGTGATGGCTGCGTATTTAAACCATATCAGATGTTCAGAAACCTAATTCGCCTAATTGAAAACCATAATTTGAATTATCAACAATCGTACTGAATGACAAAATTTTTGATATTGCTTTTACTATTTGAAACCATTCATTCTTTGTTGTTACACTATAAAATTTATTAGTAGGTACAATATGAAACAATTTTCAACAATTTAATTTCTTAAATATATTTGATCAGTCCCTAATTTTTTAATTAATTCACTTAAAAAAGAATAATGAGTTTTAATATACGTCAACTGATCTATAACCTGACGTTTTGCCAATAAACTTTTAAATACATTGTTAGATTCAGCTGAATCCAAAAACTGTAATACAATGTTTTTATTTGATGAAAGCAATTTGCATAAAATATAACTGCATTTAACCATGTTTCCCATCACGGATAATCACGGATTTAGATGGTAGGGGAACATCCGGCAAGCTTTCTGTGTATACTTGGACTTTAAGGATGCTTTGTTAAATACTTTGTTTTTGTTTGAAATTAAAGAATTAACTAATGGAATTTACCTCTAATTACTTCAGTAACCCTATTATTCCATGTGCAGCAATTCTGAGCACTTCAAAACATGTTAATCAGAGTATCATGTTAATCGGTGTATCCGAGACAAAAACAATAAAATACTTATTAGTCCTCGAAAGTTATAAAATTTCATTAGAATAAATAACTTGACTCAATGTTAAATAAAGAGTTGAAACGAGAGCCAGTGAGGGCAATGACAACAGTGATCTAAAATAGAACAAATCAAAAACTTTTTAAAACACTACAATACAACGAAGTATCGAAGGACCCGACAGAATTCTTGAACGTAACGAAATGCTTTGCCAAAAGTCTAACGCCTAACCTAAGTTTTAAGACTCTATGTCCTTTTTATTCTCCGATATTTGTAACTTTGTTGAGGTTTGGCAAATCCAGTAAGCTTCTTTCTTGAACTAGAGTCACCTATGTACCAAATATCAAGATTCCAGAATTTTCCCTTTAAGATTTCCAGTACATATAAGACAACAATATACACAAAGATTTCAAGAGGAAACTTAATGAATCCTGCTGGGGCATTAAAAAAGTAAACCAGTTGGTCAATATGATATACCTGGGATGATATGGACAACGTTAGGGGAAACAGCAATCAGTTGACTAACCATTTGTTTAACAAAAAAGAAAGCAGCGTTTTGTACAAAAATAATGCACAAATTATATGGCCGCAAAACTACTTAGCCATACCATAAAAAATAAGACTGAGAGAAAGGAAAAGACGAGCAACAAGTGCAAGTTTAACCATACAGCAGCTAACGGAAACAATATGAGAATAAAGAAACAATTATTGTTCATTTCGCATCCATTTGTCTCGAGAAAGGATTGATAAGTACTGAGTTCACAGATGGTAAATCGACCCATCAGATTTTTACCCTCAGACTAGTAGAAAAAACACTAGAGTATGGCATAGAGATACTCACCACATATTTGTCGACTACAAGGTAGCTTACTACACGGAAACAGAGGAGAGATGTTTTGGGCAACGAGGGTCTAGGATTACCAAATCAGTTAGTAATGTTAGTAAAAATAACCCTTTAAAAAGTTGAGTGCAGGATACGGATCCAGGGGGAATTGTCTGAATCTTTTAAATTCAACAATGGTTTACACTCACTCCTATATACTGTTTAATCTAGCACTAGAGAAAATAATACACACGTCACAAATCAAAGCCACAGGATCAATATACTTACATATTGATGATGATATCGATATCAAAAAACTAAAACGTTACTTCTGAGTTCACTGAAAATTTTTAAATCCCCAGGTGCATAAATTTTGATTTTATAACCAAATAAACTAGATTTTATGGCTTCAAGAGACTGCTTTTACTATGATAGGTATTCGCCGTTCAATTTCTTTTTATTTGGTGACCTACTTGTCGGCTTCTGGCGGGCCCGTCTTGTGAAAGTGAGACAGACATTCGACCAGCCATTTTAAGTATCTATCTATGAATTTTAAAGTCACGTGTCGCCCAAATTTGGGTCAGAATTTGGACGTAACGCTTTTTTTGTTTATCTCATTTTAAACATGCACACATACACTTGTTAAATATAAGAACAAATGTTTATGCATTATTTATATATTTATTTTATTCGCTATACATTCTCAAATGTATAGCGTTAAACAGTTGTGATGTACGGAAATGAAACAATAGTAACAAATGCATCAGAAATGGAAATTTTTGGATATATATGTGTGCAGTAAAAAATGAAGGATAAAATTAAAATAAGTATAATAAGGCTGTAGGTCTAGCAATGAATGACAAAAAATAGGAAAACATAGGTTAATTGTTAAGGCACATTTACAGTCTTATCTTCTAAATACCGAATGAAAGTGTTTTCGATATCCGACGAACTCGATTTATCATTATTTGTTGTATCCCTATCAGTTATCGCATTAGATTGCTTAGTTGTTTTTATTCGCTCCTAGATAGCGGTGTCACATCGCAAGGAACGATACCACATTTCCTAAATACCGACTTTAATATCTAATCTCTATTCTTTTGTATCTTTTCGATTAATGACCATAAAAGCGTTAGAAAATGCTGTTTCTCAAGTACATTTGATCTACTCCCTACATGAGTTTCCTTATATTCAGAAAAATTTTTAACGGTTGTGTAACGTGGGTGCTATTCGGAGGCAAAAATATAAAATGAATGTCGTGTTTTCGACATAAATACGGGACTTCGACATTAATATGGGAAGACAAAACAGCATAGAAAGCTAGAAGAAAGAAGAATATGCGGTGAGAATTGGAGGCTTAACCCCAAAATAACCCTATGGTTATACACAAAGCGGTTTCTTTTTTGCTGCATCTATGCACAGTTCCCACAGGCGTAGCACCATAAGCTGTAGATGCAGCAGCCACAACGTTATTGTCTACCCACTTTATGAAAAAAATACCATGATCGCTGTCGATACATGAAGCAAAACTACCACGGTTCAAATTTTTCAATTCTTTTTTTCTCGGTAGTGGACAAGTCTTAGGAATTCTGTCATCCCTAAAGGTTACCGTAATATTATATCCTTTTAATTTCAAGTAGTTAAATACGTTTATATTAGTGAAAAGATTATCCACATAGAAATGATAAGGATATTCTTTATGTGGTATCTGCTCCAACATTTTTATCAGCGAGTGGTAGGATTTCCAAAGGTTTCCTCAATTGTGGTGTGTATATCTTTTTGTGTACCTTGGTAAAATTCAAAATCTAGAAGATATCCATTGTAGGAATTGAGCGCCTGTATCTTGAAACCAAATCTAATTGGATTTGCTATGATAACCTATGGGTCTGTAGCGCGGTGGATAAAAGCGTAGGCGATACACAAAACAGAGACATGATGTCGTCAGATGGGGACGCCAAAGAAGACGAGAATGGAAACAACACATTAACAGAATGGGAAGAGAGAGACTTGCTAGTAAAAGATTGAAAACCAGGAGGTAAAAGACCACAAGGCAGACCCCATAAAAGATGGAGAGATATCTGGCAGTCAACATCACAAATACTGCTAAATCCGACCGGAAACAAAAGGCCTTAAGGCCTAATATGCATACGAAGAAGAAGGAAGGGAAGACTGGACGGAAGGTGTACCCATACAAGATGGAAGCTACCTGGTGCATCAAAAAACACCTACTACCTGGTACTACCTGGTATTCAAAAACATCGGAGGTTGTAGAATCCGGTATAGTCGAGACAAAACAAGGAATAAATTTCCCGGTAAGTCTATCTAAGGATGACACTATTCTCCAGGCGGAAATAACGACAATCCATCACTGCGTCGATGAAATAGAAAGGCAGAAAAGAACGTACCGTTCAATTTCCATCTTCACAATTCTGAACTTAAACTACTCAATTCTGTAAAGGCCGATTCTAAGCTAGTATGGAATTGTGTGAGTGCTCTAAATAAACTAGGAGACCGTATCAAGGTTATGGTAGCCCTGATATCGGGGCACTAGGGTCATAAGGGCAATGAAAAAGCAGATAAAATGGCCAAACAAGGCTTATCAATGCCATTCGTTAGACCGAAACCCTTCCTGTGGTGTTGCAAAGGCAGTAACAAGAACGGCTACAAGAAATATGGTAGATCATAAATCTCTGGAATAGTGGAAGAATTCACCAGGACAGAGTTAAGCGAAACAGTTCATTATAGAACATTCGCCAAAATTTACAGTAGACCTAATAAGCAGAGACAGGAAAACAGTCAAATGCCATAGTAGGTCTGTTAACAGGGCACTGTTAGCTGAATAGACAGTTAAAGCTAATGGAATTGGCAGATGATGACCCATGCAGATTTTGTCACCTAGAAGAAGAAACAGCAGAGCACATTTTATGTCAGTGTGATAGCCTGGCAAATGTGCGGTTCTTTGCATTAGGCGAAAAAAACTATCGGCAAGAAGCTACATTGAAGGTTCATTTTTGAAATTATTAGACCTCTTAAAAAGGGTCCGTCTAGAGAATATAATCTAGTGCTAGAGGACCACAATAGATCTAAAAAGGTCAAAGTGGAATAGGTCAAAAGCCACCTTATTGAATATATCTATCTTTGGTTTGTAATATCAATAATAAACACTTAAAACAATTATTTTTCAAAATTCTGTCATTATCGAAAAATATTTCATAAATCATCAAATGAATATATAAATACATCAAATGAACATTCCAGATATTCTGTTTTCCTCTTACTTTTAAAATTTTTAATCTGTTTCTTCACTGTACCAGTGTCGACTTCAATTTTCTATCAGTATTTTCCGCTAATACCAGTAAATTAAAACCACATCACTAGCAATCATTAAAAACTTAAGTATTTTCTCCTTATTATCAGATCCAGCTAAGGAGAATAAATATGCACTTGGTATTGAACTCTGATGTAATTCGGCTACAATATTGGAAGATGTTTCCAAAAAACCAGTTTTAAAAAATTAAATTAAATTTTTAAGTAAAATATATTTTTTTTAGTTGTTAAAAACGTGTATTTAAAAACGGTTTTCGATCTGGAAGCCAAAACGTCAAATAAAGTAGTTTTATTATTATATACGTTAATTCTTATTCTGTAATCATTACAAAAGATAAATGCCACAATAAGATTCTTATTAAAACCAATCTTATTAAGATCTCTTTTAACCAATATGAGATTAATACAGTGTACATGATTTCCTCCGATTTTTTCGTTTTTCCTTTCAGTTGGAAATAAAATATCGACATAAAATTATGGATGAAATCAAACTTCATTTGTAACTAAATATAAACAAAGAAACAATTTAAAATTATAGTTCTAAGAAAAGAGCAACTTTAGTGCAATCAGTGTTAGTTCTGCGAAAATATTAATTTATTATTGTTTTCCTAACATGGCGCAAATTCATTTTCTGGTATGCTAATAGAGAAATTACGACTTAAATGATCCCTGTAATGAAAAATAAATATTTCTTCCCATCCCTAAAATAATATTCGAAATATACACTGTCACGGACTCAAAAGTACAATGGAGAGTTTTAAAATATGTAGTATTAATTTCAATTTTAATCGATTTTCTCAGATTCAATTTCACGGATACATAGAAATAATTTAAAACAATATTTTATACCTCAAGTCGTGCAAGGAAATTGTTACGGTCTGCATTGGAAGATTTATTGGTAAGCCTTTGTTAAAAGTAAGACAATTAAATTGACATTGCCTAAACCTAAATTAATCACATTAAGGATTTATTGAGAAATATATAAAGAAAATATGTAGAGTGAAAACGAACTTGTAATATAAAAAAGTATTCAGTAAATTTAACGTGCCTCATCAAGTTATAATTATGTTGTTATTTCGTTACACTATAGTCTGTTATGAAAAATTTTTGCAGCGCTACAGATTTTAAGCTTTTTAGTTATCAAATTCAAGTATGTCATATTCATTATCCTCTAGCCTCTCGCGTGTACTGTTAGCTACATGGCTCCTCCATATGCCTCCAGGAATTTCTATTATAGCAAGTTGTATCCAATTATGTTCTCTTCTTTTTATATGACTCCGTACATAGCATCCATGTATTCTTCTTCTATTTTAACGGGCTCACCATTTTCATAATCGTTTAGTCCATCTATCATCTTTGAGTCATCCTACTTGGTCCTCAAAATCTCTATTTTGTCTATGTTATTATTAAATATGTTCTTCAGTTTTACTATTCAGTATGTCCGTATCAAGCAAGTTTGCCGTATCGAGCCCAATTTAAACCACTTCCTTGTGTGTCTAATATGTGGTGGTATCTAGTTTTTTTCAAGCTGTAAACCTGTTACAGATATTGTGTACCATCTTCCATGGTCTTCGGGGTGATACAATATGTGTCTAAATGTCAGTGTTTTCCAGCCTTTACCTTTTTTCCATACCTCCCATAGCCCTATGATGTTCTACCTTAATTTAGTTACTTAACTTTTTTTATATTATACCATATTTCCAACAATAAAAGTACGCGAGACTGCATACCTTGGACACATACTGAGGAATGATTAATATAGTCTTCTGCAGGTCATCATGCAGGGTAGAGTCGATGGCAAAAAAGGAATAGGTAGAAAGAGGAAGTCATGGCTGCGAAATATTCCAGACTAGACAAACATGACTGTAGACAAATTATTCCACGTTGCAAAAGACAGAGAAACTTTTAGAAATGTGGTCGCCAACCTCCGTTAATGGGGACGGCATAGGAAGAAGAAGAATATATTCCAACGACAGTGTCCAGCATTAGAGGTTGCGAATTTTAATTCGCTGTTTTGTCGTCCTTTAAATTTAAGTACCACTGGCTAAATATCACACGTGAATGAACGTTTCTCCCTTCAACTCATTTTGTAACATTTTATTTTTCTTGAATTTGAAATTTTGGTGAGCACTGTACATATAACTATTAGTAGACTGTTTTTATTACGTTCCCATCTCATTAGTTTTGTCTGGGTGCCATTACGTTAGAAGTTTGTAACTATTCTCACAAAACAAACTGCGTACGCAGTTTGAACGCAGCTGTATATTCCTCCCTCAAGTACCTAATAAAAACGTCTATATTACCTCTCAATTCTAATTAATATGTATTGCAATCCCTTATAAATTTCCCAAACGCCAACATTTCGCTCTCATTTAATTTCGATTCGATTATGTTAATTTAATAGTTTAATCTTTACAGCTTCTTAGTGAAAAACCCAAGTATGTGGCAAGTTTAATTTTTTGCCATTTCGTTTAAAAACGATATTATAAAAGAAAGTTTTTCTATTATTCATAGTGTTTTTTAATCTTCTAATTATTAAGCCGGCATTCTTAAATTGCTTCGTACCTTCTGCACTTCCATCCTTATACCGATAAGAAGTTACCTTCATTTCATTTAATAAGTTACACTTATTTCATTTATTGACTATAAGGTTGAATCAAAGTGGAGTGATTGACCTAAAATTTCGAAAATTAAGTGCGTAAATATTTGATTTAGACAATTTTTGAGATAAATATGCCTCCATTTTGATGCAGTTTAATTAGTAAGAAGTAATTTAATTTTCTTTTGTGAGGTTATCAATTTTTTATAAATTATTTTTATTGATTAATTATTTTTTATGGGATTATGAGTATTATTTTTTGTAATATATTAAGTATGAAACAAAAAGTTTCTATTGTATATTAAAAACATCGACAGATAATGCAACTCTATATATTTCCTCGTGATGTGGTCAGTTAATTCGGACCACGCGTAATTTGAATTATATTTTTATTATCCGTATTTAATTACTATAAATACCATTTTTTTCGATATGTGCGATGTTTCAAACTTTTCTTTAGCTTTTTTCGTTTTTCATCGCTTTTGGAGCAATATTTCATTTAAATAAAACTGGCATCTCGAGAATGTTATCAAGATATGTATCACATTTGTTACTCTTTCTCATACCCTTAAATACCATTAAGTAAAGTGGTGGTAGTACTCTTTTATGTGGTGCGTAAAGTGTTAATTTAAATCTGTATGAAAATGTAAAATATTACATTTTTATTTAATGATAAAGTATTTGTATTGTACGTCAAATCCTTCTTATATTCAATCTTCTTCGTCTTCTTTTTTCATAGACATGAATATGTCTGTTTTTCAATATGCCTCCAGTAAGTTGTCGTTCCATCGTTTTCGTGGTCTTCCTACTGATCGTCTTATAGCTCTGTCCCATAGTGTCTTACCATCAATTTTTCTCAGTGTTTTCATCTCTGCTGTTTCTAACATCCTTTTTTGTCCTCTCTGTTAGGTCGTGTTTCTGCAGCGTATGTCATTATTGGTCTGATGACTGTTTTGTAAATTCTGCGTTCATTTCTTTCCCGATATTTTTATTTCTCCATATTGTTTCATTTAGGCAACCTGCGGCCTCTGTTTGCTCTATTTACTTGATCTTCCACTTCGGTTTCGAGCTTTCCGTAGCTAGATAATGTGATGCCTAGAGATTTAAGTTCCATCTCTTATATGAAATAAAAGTGCTAATGACTGAATGTCCCATTGCATTTTTTTTTAGCAATGGGTTCAATCTTAGAAGTTGCGTACCGATGTTTATGTAAACCCATCAACTAAAAGTAAACCCATCAAAACCAATCTTAAAATAACAACAAATGGTATAATATCATCTTATTATTTTAATTGTTAATTTATATAATTTTTGCCTGAAGAAACTGTTAGAATGTAGTGACTACATATAAATACAAATATGCAACTGGCATGTCACCTTCGTGTATATTAAATCTTTTTAAAATATAAAATTTATCCCAATATAATTTACTTGTAATAAATTTTAATATTTAGTTTAAATTATTCTAATTAAGTTTTTTTTCTTTTGCAGGTGAGTAACTACTACCAGCATATTTATAGTGAGTACAAAGGTCCCTTATAAAAAAATGTTTGCAAAAATTTTTGTGTGATTGTCTTATTATAAATGCATATATTTTTGTAATGTTTTGTTTTGTACACTTTACAATTATCTATATACAAGATCTAATCGTCTTATATGTTGTGTTTATAGTATATTTGGTTATAATTTTTTATATTTCTTTCTTTTAGAAAGTATGGATCTGCCTTTCTGTTTATAGAGCTATTTCAATAGAAGTTCAGCCACGATTTTATCCCTTATGCCTTTGAGAGTACTAAAAGATAAAATCAATGAGAGCAAAATATGTGAAAACTGTGGGGTTTCTTAGGCAGATCTGAAAATTGAATTTTCTTGTGTAAAAAATTGCATGTGCTATGACAATTTTCTCCCTTATATCATTTTACGAATCGATAGAGGAGTATTGATTCTATTGTGGCATAAGGACTGCTGTTACCATAAGGGTGTTAATTATGACCTAAACATAATGTAATGTTAATAGGTCAATGTCCGTGATTTTCTCCTTCGTGCCACTTGAAAGTTTATTAATTTTCACTATAAGGAACCCAATTTGATTTTTAGACTACTTTGTTTGTTTCTGGAACGATGTGAATCAGCCCTCACGCTTAAGTATCATGCCTACCTTTATGTATGTATACAATCTAATTTTCTTATTTAAAAAAATTATTTTTTAACTGAAAATATTTGCTACTTATACATAAATTTACATGGACGCAGCCTACCAGGAATTTAAAATCAATAATTGACTATTTCATTCATCGTAAAGATTCTAAACTAAAAACGAAGGACGTGAAGGTGTTTAGAGGGCCAGAATGTGGAAGTGACCACCATATGATTATTGCAAAAGTAATGGTGACATTTAAGAGAGAACAATCAAGTCACAAAAATGATGAAGTAACAGACATAGGAACAACCATAGAAAACATAAAATATAACCTGGAAAGCTTTAAACAAGATTCGACAAAGTTCTTATATAAAATTAGAATAGCTCAGAAAATAAAAAATATAGAAACAAAGGACTTAGACCCTGAAAGTCTGTATGAGGTAATTAAAAAATATATTCATGAAGCGGCAAATGAAGCACTGGGAAAAGTTGAAAATCGGAAAAAAGGAAAACCTGAATGGTTGTCAACGGAACTAGAAGAGAAAGTTCTCAAGAAAAAACAAGCATATCACATATGGCTTCAATCCAAAGATCCTCAAGACAGAGAAATATACGCTAAATGGAATAGAGAAGTTAAAAAAGACGTGGATAAGGCGAAAAATATAAACTGGGAGGCTAAGTGTGATGAACTGGACAGATTTATGGGTGGAACAAAAGTGGCGCAAGCTTGGAAAACATTAAAACAGTTTAGGAAAAATGAGAAAAATGAAGACAACATTTCTCTCATAAAGTTATATGAATGGGAAGAATATTATACGAAACTGCTGAAAGAGGATAGAGTAGAGTACAGATGGGAAAAGATAAGGGAATTAATAGACAACAGAGACGAAAGACAGGAAATCCCTATAATAACATTATCTGAATTGACGGAAACCTTAAAAGAGGTTAAAAACGGAAAAGCCGCAGGGCCTGGAGACATTCCCATAGAGCTGGTTAAATATGGGCCGACTGCACTTTTAGAATTAATAGTAGACCTTTTCAATAAATGTATGTGTGGAGACCAGGAAATTCCTAGAGATTGGAATAAATCTTATATAAGCTCCATATATAAGAGAGGGAATAAAAGAGACTGTTCCAATTATAGAGGTATTAGTGTGACGAGCTCTGTGGGCCGGTTGTACGGCAGAATATTAAAGAAGAGGGTTGAAAGACAGATACAAGATATTGAAGAACAAAGCGGCTTTCGTACCGGGAGATCCTGCCTTGATAATATATTTATCCTACGACAAATAATTGAAAAGCGTGTCGAAAGAAGTAGAGAGACCCATTTGGTATTTATAGACCTTGAGAAAGCATATGATAGTGTCCCGTTAAAGAAAATGTTTGAGGTCCTCAAAAGGTCCGGATTGGATTCGACGTATATCCGAGCGATATATAAATTGTACGAAAATGCAGTTAGTTGTGTAAAAATTGGAACCAGAACCTCAAATGAATTTAAAGTCACTAAAGGCCTAAAGCAAGGATGCTGTTTGTCACCGACACTCTTTAAAATATACGTCCAAGAAGCATTGAGGAATTGGAGAAATAAATGTAGATTTATGGGCATCGAAGTGGGACAAGAAACTCTGTATACATTGTTGTTTGCAGATGATCAGGTGGTGGTTGCAACCGATGAGGAAGATATAAATTATATGAATCGAAAATTATTTGAGGAATATGCCAAATGGGGGCTTACTGTAAACATAAGCAAAACAGAATATTTAAAAATTGGAGGAAATACCACAGATCTGAGGCTTGAAAACGCAGTCATAAAAGGCTGCAACCAGTATAAATATCTAGGAAGCATCATATCAGCAGATGGCAGAGTTAAGATAGATGTACAAAACCGAATAACCCAAGGGAAAAAATGCATCCGAATACTGAATTCATTACTGTGGTCTAATAAAATAAAGATGCATACCAAACTTCGCGTATACAGAGCAATTGTAGAACCAATTACCACATATGGTGCCGAATGTTGAACGATGACAAAGAATGAACGAGATAAAGTAGACGTTGTGGAAATGGATTATCTTAGAAGGTCATGTCGAGTATCGAGAATGGAAAGAATCAGGAATGAGGAAATACGAAACCGTGCAGGAATTAGAGATACTCTTTCAGATAGAATACAAGGAAGGCAATTACAATGGTATGGTCACGTGATGAGAATGGAGGAGGAGCGGTGGCCAAAGAAAGCCTTAATGTATGTTCCGCCAGAAAGAAGGAAAAGGGGAAGACCACCAAATTCCTGGAGAAGAGAAATTACAAAAACAATGCAATCTAGAGGCTTAGAAGAGGGAGATTGGAGAGATAGGAAAAGATGGAGGCTGAAATGCGGGAAGCGGCAATCGCTGTAGGACCCCCGTTATATGATGATGAAATATTTGCTACTTTTTGTATTTTAACAACAAAGAGAAGAGGTGTTAAATTTGAACATTCAAAACTGACGACATCAAAAGAATAGTCCCGTTGAAATAGTTAATTTAAAAACAAATATTACTCATACTCATTTTGAGTTTTTTATTAACAGAGGTACATACATAGATTTGTGTAAACTATACAAATATAACCTTTAATGGATATATATAAACGAGTTGTGATAACATGTTTATGGATATTATAATTAGTTCCAATTTTTTGTATACTGTACGCACATAATATAGGTTGATGGACTTAACGTTGTTTTGCTCAAAAAAATTCCGAATAAATTTAATTACTCCTATAACTGCAGTATGCATCAACAAATAAATCACAGACTAGAGGTGTGATATGCACAATAACCAGTTATTTGATCACTGATACAAATTAATACTAATACTAAATCATTCAGTTTGTTTAAGACTTTTTATAATAAAATCTAAGTGAGTTTATACTGAAATGTAAGTAAAACAAGAGTATCATCATCATGGCATCTACACTCCTAACGGAGTGATTGCCGACCTCTTTGGGCTCTTCCCATTTATTTTTCGCGGGGAATCAGTCCGCGTTCACATTTTGATTTTAAAATTGGTTGTGTGACTTGACGTTTTCTACAATATTTTTCCATTCTTTCCTGTTTTTGCTTATGGCTCGGTGCCTTGATAAATCTGACAATATCTGACTTTCAAAAGTTCTCTTACTTCGTAGTTCATCAGTTTTCTAAATTCGTTATTACGTAAGTTTAGTGGGCCTGCTATTTTCCGAATGATTTTTCTCTCTAGGATCCTAAAATTTTCTTCATCTTTTTTGTGCCAGGTACATTACTTCAGCACCATATGTGATTGGTGCTGAATTTGAATTGCACCGGTCTATTGCTGCTGTGTAAATTTTCTGTTTAGTGTTCTGAGTAAACTTTCCAGAAGTAGTTTTATTTCCAGTTAGTTCTGTTTCCTGACAGAGTTCTTTCATTGATTATATCCTTCTATCATTAGTTCCATTAACCGAGACTCCAAGTTATTTAAAGTGTTCAACTTTTTTTAACTTATATTCGCCAATATTTAAACTTGTCGCATTAACTGTATTTTGTCTTGAGCATATTAGATATTTTGTTTTACTTTCATTTATTGCCAAATCCCTCTTGGATGCCTCCTTGTACAACTTCCCAAATTCTTCCTTTAAACTGTGTAGGTCTTTGTTAATCAATGCTATGCCGTCAGCGCAAGCCACAAGTTGCGACATCGATGTTATAATAATTATTGTACCTTTTATTTCGGTAGCAAAACAAGAGTTTACACTGGCTAAATATTCTCGTTTTAAAATCAATTTTAAAGTCAATCTCATTCACCAACTTTAACAGTTATCTTTATAGTAACGAACCTAAGCGATATATACTTTAATAAAACCGATTTAATTTTATTTATTATTTTTTTTTTCTTTTGTAATTACTATTGTAGACTAAAGTGCTTGTTTGGTCTGATAGCTATTTTTGCAGTGTAGCCTGAAACATATTTTGTATATAGTCTATATATTTATTGCTATTGCCTGCTAGTAAGTCTATTTTGAGTTGATGTATAGAAACATTTTCCTCGCTACACCATTTAGGCTTGCTTGCTAACCCCTTTAGTGCTTGATTAACTTCATCGGGTTTTCCTGACTTCTTTTCAGCAGTTCCTTTTTACCTTCGGAAGTATGGCTCACGATGTCCCTGTTAATATGGATCCACATAGCTTCCGAATGGCTGAGAGTGCGTGGTTTTTCTTGCTTGTTTGTTTTATATGTTGTTTCTTGGGTCATGTTTCTTATAGCGACTAAGTAGGGCCTTAGCTTCGCAGAGTAGAAACTAACTCCTCGATCCGAGCTGTTCTACCACTGATTCGAGGTGTTTTTTCTGTGATTCTTATCCATTTGGTCAGCAAATTACAACAATCTATACATCAGCAAGCATTTCTTCATCCGCCACCGACTTACCAACACGGTATATACCTAGCAAATCTCCATGAGCTGATATTGTCTCTTGATTATTGCAATATCTCTGAACATTTTTTTAGTTACTACTGCATTTATCCCTCCACAAAATTTATATTATTCACGCTTTAGATTCCACTATTAGTGTAGACCAGAGCTTCGTTTGTTGCTTCAAAATGACCTCTTTAGAAACTTGGCTCTCCTTCCAATGATCTATTTTTACTCTATATTTTAAGCTTTTCTTAAAAATGAATTGAGGTCCAGCCTCCCAAATTTTTCAGCCGCATTTTCTTCTTCCTAGACCTCTTTTTCCTTCTATTTTTTCTTCCATTATTAGTCGTAGGAAGTTGTATTTTTTTCCTCTGTAAATATGTGCTGGATAACTCGTTTTGTCTGTTTTTTGCAATGTTTAGGAGTTCTCTCGCAGTCCCCATACTTCTCAGGCTCAGCAGCTCATTGTGGGTCACGTGCTTTGTCTAAGAGATATTTAGCATTCTTCGAAAAACCCACATCTCAAAGGTTTCCATTTGCCTCATAGTTGTAATTCCAAGAGTCAATGCTTCCACTCTGTATAACAGTATGGAATAAATGTCTTAACAAATCGGTATCGGATATCCAATGGTATGGTAGAATTTTTTAGAAATTATTACATTCTTTCCAAAGCTCACTTATACTAGCTCGTATTTCGACCTCGTAGTCAAGACTGTTTGTTGTCCATCAACCAAGATACTGGAATCTTTGTACAAGTTCTATCTGTTTGCTATGGATACGAATATTCGTATCTTGTAATCACTAAGTAATGGTAATTGCTTGTAAAATTGAAATTATTTTAATTGATATTCTACGTCGAAAGCCGTTTTTATTTAAAAATACTGTTGAATATGTTGTTCCAACCCTTTACGTTATCGATATTGTCGACGAAACAAAATTGATAGGTTCAGTATAATCAGCACATATTTACTGGAATAATCTATTGTATGCAGAGTATACTACCTTTGAAATTTTTTAGACAGATAGAATGATACATTAGCTTTATTCCTTTACCTTATCTGTGACCGAATTTAATGGACTCAAAGGTGTATTTAATATAGTCGTTTTATTTATATTTCGCGTGCATGTCTTTCTTCTTTTTAAATCTTACATTAACATAGTTTGATACAAATGACAACTGAATTCTTTAGTCATTCTGTATATGCCATTTTTATGTCGCACGTTGTTCTCGTTTGCAATTTTAATACAATTAACCTTCTTCTATAGATTATATATTATAAATTTATAAAAATCTATGTGATTATAAAATCGCATAGATTTTTACTTAAAAATTGTATCATTTACTTTAACTGTATTTTGATCATATTTTTCATGCCTAACCCTCCTGTATACACACTAATAAATTGTATATTTATTTCTTGTTCGTTCTTGTTTAATCATTCAAAATGCTATACTTGTCTAGATTGTACCCTATTAGTTTCTTTCCATTACATCGTCTTTTATTTTTAGATGTTTTAGTTATTTTTAGATGTTATTAAAAAATGTCTTATAAAGCTACATTTCCAAATTAAACCGTCTGAAAACGTGGTTTTTATTTTGAACAATTAAACATTTTCACACACAAATAACTCAGAAATTATTAACTTAGTGATAAAACTATATAGCATAAAAGTTGCTTAGAATTAGTCAATTCATCTATTTCCTAATCTATTTTAAACGTATATTTTTTCACCCACGAGAAGGTGTGCCTCTCACCCCCCAAGTAAAACCACCCTGCTCTTGAGTCCAGAAGTGAAGTAGCGGGTAAGAAGAACCTAAATCCGAATTTTAAAGCAAATCTGTCGTGACGAGGAAAATTACACTCCAAAACTGTCATTTACTGAATAATAAAAGCGAAAATTTTGTCGAAAGCGTTTAGGCTTGCAGAAAAATACAGCGCTGAGATAAAAAATAATCGGAACTAATAATAATAATAATCTTTTCTACTGCACAATACCTATGATTATTAAATCAGGGTCAGTCCAACTCTACCGCAAACAGTCGTAAGGTTATATCTTTCACTGACGTTTTAAGTTCAAACACACCAATTCTCTATCGGCTGGCGTTGATAATATTTACGTTTCACGTAAACATGTTTTGAATCCGACGAAATGGATATCAACTCTGTTAACATTTGCAATGTTGGTAAAGGTCAACCACGGAAATTGTCGGTTTTCCTAAGCGACGCAAATAAATTATTTGTGTACTTTGAATAAGTAATCGGTTTGTGGGGAAAAATTGTTGAAGTGATTTGATTACGAATTGGCGGAAGTATTTAATCTTCCAGAAGAGATTGTAAGTACAGAATCTATTTCCAATCGATATACATATTGTTATGATTAAGCCATTTTACTCAAATATTAATAAACACATTAAATTATGAATTACTCGCCTACTGCAAATATCCAATAAATCGTAGCTCGATAAATGTTCATATGCTTTGGTGCCTTAAATGGATGTACGAATATTTTCTATAAATATGTATTATGTCCGTGTGCTATAGAATGTTATAGTGTATAATATTGTGTCATATACTTTGAGATATAATTATGTAACCGAACGACTCGTTCTAGTTTTTGATAATTAATAAGTTCCATTTATTGAAAGTGTACTACTATAGTTATACATGTATATGTCTGTAACATTATATCTACATTGTAATAGTCGTTTCTCGAGTCCTAGTTTCCACCACCGCTTACTATTTCGCCAATAAACATCCTGTAGATTCCTTTTTCACAGCTTGTCTGACGCCCTCCATACTGAACAAAGATTTAATTTAACATTTAACAAACAACCGGGTCCTAAATCAAACTGGAAAAATCAGGCACGGTTTTAAAAATTAGTTCGTTTTGTTCAGAGAAAAAATTTTGCCCTGGAATCGGTTGTTGAAATCTATCAATTAAAAGTTTGGCAAACTAAACCACATAATTAAAAAATGCAACTTTTCTTGCAATTTTTTTTTTGAAAATCTATTTAATTTATAAGAATAAGTTGTTTTGAATAATACTAAAACAACGTACTCGTACGGCGCACCTAACTGGCTCACAAACTCTATAAAACCACTTTAATTCTACACGGCTCCTACACTGCGGCTCCCAAACCCATACATGAACTGTCCCCGCCCATTACGAAATTCCCAGAAATTAAGTCTCCTTCTGAAACTTGAATTTTGAGGAACAGAGGAATAATATACACCAGAAATTAGAAATGTAGTCGTAAACTAAGAATTGAATTTTGAATGGAAACTCTTGCATGCATTCGTCGTTCTTTATAGAGACGTACTATTTTCGGTCCACATGGTAGGTGGAAATTTGGCGTCTTCAGCAGTGTAATTCTCTACCAAGAAATCTGCAAATTTTTGAACTGCTGGATGTCTGGGTAAGGTTGCTCCAATATCAATCTCAAAACAATCGCCTACGTCTTTGATATCCAAAAAAGAAAGACTAAACACGTATTTTAAATAGCACGAAGTGTCTGATTCTTTCAAATATTTCGTTGCCAAGACCAGTTTCTGAATCTTTCGCAATCTGTTTTATATAATTAAAGTTCATATAGACTAACAATCGTTTAATGATAACATCATAAAACTACAACACATCTTTTTAACTTCCGATATATGAAAGTGTCGTAATACCAAAGGAATGACTTAACTTAGAATTCATAGCTATATTAGCCTAATGAGTCACTAACTAAAAATATTCTTAAAGATCATACAGAATCGAAATTATAAAGAAAATGTAAAATAGACATAAGAGACTCTCAGTTTGGATTTAGAAAGGCCTTGGGAACAAAAAAGGCGTTATTTGCGATTCAAACACTCATTCAAAAGTGCCTCGATCGCCAGAAAAAAGTATATCTCTATTTTATCGACCACCAGGAGTCTTTTGTTAGAGTCCAACATGAAAAATTGTTGTATGATCTCCAGAAAATGAAGCTAGACGGAAAAAATCTGGTGTCCGACAAGGCTGTATCATGTCTCCATTGCTTCTTAACTTGAATTCTGAATGCATATTCAAATAAGACACCCAGACGACCAATGGTCACGGAGGAAGAAATGTTTGTTTTATTAGGAGAGCTATTACTTTAAGCAATTACTGTAATTTAAAGCAATAAACATTTCTGAATCTGAATCTGAGAGAATGGATTTTCTCACTATCCTACTAATTTAAAGAATAATGTAAATATCCAATTTACCTACCTAAATTTCCAAAAAATTTCTTCGGGAGCCAATTCACGCAAACCCTTTTATCGGTAGAGAGCTTATTACCTGCAACTCGGAGCCAATTTATATGCACCCTACTCGTACTGTATAATAATTTAGTAATTCATCAGTTATAGAAAAATAAAATTAACATCTAATAACCTTTCTATCCAAAATGTAGTTCAGTTTACCAAACTTTGAATTCATAGTCAAATTTGATTTTTTTGATTAAAAATTAAGTAATCGTCTGGGGCTGAGAAAATATGCTATGGTATTTGCCTATTTGTTTAATTTGTAAAAATTTTATAAGCGTTTTCAGAAACCTTATACGGGGTGTAATTTTTGCTATGAACAAAACGAACTAATTTTTTAAAGCCGGACCTGATTTTTTTTTCAGTTTGAATAAACCAAACTGAAAAGAATTAGGTCCGGTTTGTTTGTTAAATGTTAAATTAAAAGTTTGCTCAAAAAAATTTAACTTTACACGAAAAGTTGCATTTTTTATATCGATAGATCACTTTGCTTAATTTTAAATTCATCGTCAAGTTTAATTATTTTAATTAAAAATAAAGTAATCGTGTGAGGAAAAAAATTAATATGGCATTTTGTTTGTCTTATTTATAAAATTCTTATTAGAGTTTTCAAAACCATATACAAGGTGAAATTTTTGCTATGAACAAAACGAACTAATTTTAAATAATTTTTTATAGCTGAACCTAATTTTTTTACCCGGTAGTGTAGGCATATAACGTTTGGAGCAGACACTTTTTAAGGGTCGTTTGTTATTCCCCATAGGGGCCTCCATACGAGGTAGTAGTAGTTCTTCATGATCCACCCTTTATATTCTTGTTCATAACTGAGAAAAGAATATATCAATAGTTATAATTGTTCTGCTTTAAAAAGTCCTGTCTAAATATCGTTGTAATCTTCTGCCATAAAAACTGATGTATTTCCACATCGAGTACAGGAATGCTGCAATATTCACTGCTTATCTGGAAACGGCTAAAATTAAGTCTAATATTGAACTATGCAATTGCTGACCAACTATAACTATACTATTATTCTGAAAAACAATCCTTTAATTTGTATAATTGTGTCATTATTTGACAAAATTATATTTTTATTTATTTTCTAAATCGTGATATTTTCTGGTTTTCGTTTCTTCAGAGTTTTATATGTTGACATTTATTATCTCTATCAGTTGTTCGGGATGAAGTTTATTTTCACACTATAAAAACGTTCACATTCACACGTTCACAGAGTAAAAAGTTCACGTTCACTTTTTTAAATTTAAAAGCTATAAAATTCACCATAAAAAATATACGAAATTAGACATTCATAAATAAGTTGCATAATCTACATTTTAAACAATAAAATTTGCTATTGATATTTCTCTAGTTTATCACTATTGTACTGTCAATTCTATGATCAAATCAATTTATAGGACATCTATATATAGATATTATGTAAAAGACGTAAGATGTAATCGAGAAGACGTTGAGGCGTACGCGTTTAATAATATTTGAACAGTTAATATTACAAAAGCGAAAAAAATTGGTAAAACACGACAGAAGCAACCTAGATTGTCCAATGAAATTACCAGAGATTGTTCAAAAACTTTGGTAAACATTGGTAAACATTGAAACCCAAAAAAATAGACCCTACATATATATATATATATATATATATATATATATATATATATATATATATATATATATATATATATATATATCAATCGGTATTAAAACGTCTTGCGACGTTGTCCGATGCCTAATTTCCATGACACTCGTATCATCCCATTGGCCCTCTCTAAGATCTCTTGCGCTCATCGCCTTCGTTCTCCCTCTCTCCAAGATTTCTTGGGTCTTCCTCTCTTTCTGCGGTTTAGTGGTATCCATTGCATAATTATTTTTGGTAGTCTTGAGTTATCCATCCTCTGGACATGTGCGTACCATATCAGCTGTTTTCAAACAGCTGATAGACCCTACATGCATGCTTTTAATCAAATATACATGGTGATTATTTGGGAGTTCGAATTAGACGTTTTAGAGATACTTGACATAATTAATATCTACAAATTTAGGATAAGAGGTTTTTATATATGCCCAATTAATCTCAAATATTTTTGCTACCACTTCCAGTTGTTCCAGAAGTTGACTAAGACTTATTTTAAACAAATCATCATTGAATCAAATCAAAAAGAAGACATTCGACCAATGTGGCGCCAAAACACTTTCCTTAACCCAGGCTACAGCAACCAAACTCAGAGTAGCCCAAAGATAAATGGAACGCTCGCTACTTGGATTGTCTCTATGAGATGAGTTAGAAACGAAGAAATAAGAAAAAGGACAGACGTATATCCTGGCTGAAGTGGAACTGGGCGGGCCATATCGCCAGAATGAATGACGGGCGGTGGTCTTAAAAATTACAGTGTGTAGACTACCAGATGATAGAAAAAACAGAAGTAGACCACCTACACGATAGACAGACTGAATGACGGGCGGTGGTCTTAAAAAATTACAGTGTGTAGACTACCAGATGATAAAAAAAACAGAGGTAGACCACCTACACGATAGACAGACTACGTCAAAATATTCACTAGGAATTTTCTGCAGGAAGCTCGAGACCAACAGAACTTGAAGAAATTAGGGGAGGCCTATGTTCAACTTTGAGCGTAAAAGGTTTGATACTGATCATTACTTCTTCCCTTGTCCTCTGCTGGATATAGATCTCCCTCCTAAGTTTCCATTTGTTTTAATTTTTCTGGCGACATTTTAGATCGTCAGTCTATCGTGTTGGTGGACGACCTCTACTTCGGTAGGCATCGTCTCCCAGTCTTCATTCCAGTATCCGCTTAGTCCATGTGTCATTCGAGCTACATAAACTGCTTAGCTCCATTTCAGTGTTGCTATTCCCTCTATAGCATCAGCTATTTCGTATCTTCGTCTCAGCTGGCGGTTTGGGATCTTGTTTTGTAGAGAAACGCTGAAAATATCACGCTTCTTTGCCTCTTGAACCACATGGATCTTTTGCACTGTTCTTCTTGTCTTGGTCAACAATTCCGCTCTTTAATTTAACATGAGCAGCAAATATTGATTTGAAGTTTTTCTTATAAGACATATTGGGAAGTCGGATGACTTTAAAACATGGTTCAACTTTCTGGCTGCCCAAGTCAGTTTTATACAACGGATGATATAATTATTCTTAATAATTAGCTGAGTACGGGTTACGCTACCTAACACCGCGTATTTTACTTAATATGACCAATTTTATTATGGAACTGTCCGATTTGGCACCATATACCTTTATAAATAATAAAATTGTAAACATTAAACATTAATTGAAACTCCCAAAGAATCATCTTGTATATTTGACAGTGTCTACATACGATTTAAAAAAAAATAATTTAACTTTGAAACAATTTTCTTGTAATTGTATAACATTTTTTCACATGTTTCCCAAATTTCGTTTTGTTTTGTTCATCCTTTACTTCTTGGGAATGTACCTTTCTCCCAATTGAGACGGGTATTCTGTATCTTCTACATCTCACCATGTCCTGCATTATATATGTTTGGCTACTATTTGTGTTGTTATTTCCATTAGTTGTGTTAAATTACATTCTCGTAGAAGTAGAATTTCGTTGTATTTATCAAACTTTTTAATTGCCCCTTCTTTTGCCAAAGAAATTTACTTAGAATAGTTAACATGGAATATTGAATTTATTTATCTGCCTTCAAACCTAGTTTTAAATCCAAGAAAGTCTTTTAGGTTATGCTCCTATTAGACTTTTCGGTCGATTTTTTCATGTTAAGTTAATGAAATAAATTTTTTCCATGTCAAAAGTAAAGCATGTAAGTATAAAAATGGTTTTATTTTGGTATGTTTTTTTGTATTTATCTTATAATATTTCACTATTGTGTACTTTTCCTTTTTCTAAATCACTGCTCTAGGATATTCCATGAAAAACATGTTCACTTGTTACTGTTTTGACTCCAAGCTTTTGTATTTATGTTTTAGTTTACTAAATTGTGTGTTTAGAAAAGTGTTTAGTTTAGCTGTTAAGGCTTGTTTATAGTTATTTTTAAAATTGGCAAACATCGAATAAAATATCTTTTTGGATATGATTTGTTCCCCTTATCCTATATCCACGCTATATAAAACTTATCGATTGCCATCTATCGCTGTCTTTCATAAAGTTCTTTTTAACGTAAACAGATCGATGTGAAAATAGCCCTTCGTCATTATTTTCCATTATGCAGGAATTTCTTCCAAAGTCAGACTATGCTGTATCCGTTTGCTCGTCTCTTTGGAAACGGCTTTCTATCCCTATCTATCTCACATAAAATAGCTTTGTAGGTAAATAGTAAAGCTTCAGACTAGTCCATGAATAGGAGTTAACATACTCTCGCTTTCAGTCGTTCAGTTCAGTCTCGTTATTGAGCGTTACCGGCATCTATCCGGAAGTAGAGTTGGAACTGTTACTAGTTGTAGAAATTTCATTATGTATTTAAAAAAAATCCTAGAAAGAACTAGATAAACTATTAAAAATCTTATCATAAATGCAATTAAAATTTTATTTACAAGTATTCGATATACAAGTCTGTGACCATCGCCTATTTTGCCTTCTACATTTCCTTAGGTTAGAAATGCTAGACTGTTCCGTAGACAGACAAGACCCAGGCCTGTGTCTTTCATGCACACGGAAGTAGATTTTGGAGAGTCATATTGCAATATAATAATTAATAAACAAGAGCAATTTTAGTATTTCTTTATTTTTTTTTTTGATCGTACAGCGCTTAATTTGTCCTCGTTACAATTATATATGAAATAACCAATGATAGGTATGTCGAATGAATTCTTTCTTACTTCTTTAATAAGATTTCAGACCCCTGTTTCATATAAGTGTGTAGCAAGCGTATTGTACATTGTATATAAGAGGATCGGTTGGTCTGCGGTCGTATACCTTTCTTTTCTGCAACCTAAAAGATCTTTTGTGTACGCTATCGAGCATCTTTTGGATCCAGGCGTTACATCAAAGGTAAATATTTTTCTCGCTTCGCAGCCCCATTTCACTTGCTGGAGCTATTTAGATTAGGTTATGTTAAATTAGGTTGTTAAGCTTCATCGTTGTTTTTGTTTGTTTGTTCCTGTCTTTTTCTTTAGATGCCGCCTTTAATGGAGGTTGGCGATGATTTCTGCAAATTCGTCTCTATCCTGTGCTTTTCTTATTAGAGTTTGGAGGTCTAGTCCTTTCCAATCCTTGATGTTAAGCATCCAGTTCATTTGTCGTCTGCCAGGACCACGCTTTGCTTCTATTTTTCCTTTCATTATTAGGTGAACGAAGTTATATCTCTCGTGTCTGAATACTTACCTTCTGTCTTTCGAGAAGCTAAATAGTGGATGGTCACAGAGCTCCGGATGAAACCCAGATGTCGCCTGGTACCCGAAGTTGAGCTGACTCGAACTTTCACTCAGTCCTGCTCACCTCACATAATTAGGTACCACGACTATTCATGAAGGGTGAAACTATTACTCGACTATTAGAAAGTCTCGCGCCTCTTGGAGGGTAGCAAATTATTTATCAGTGAACCTACCACATTCTAAATGAAAATGTTGGTGTTGGAGTTTTCCTATTTTAGTACACGTGTTTATTGTTGAATATATTCCTAAGTTTCTTTTTATTAGTAACGATCTTCTTGATTAAAATCTTAAGTATTTATATATCTGGAAATTGCAAGAGTGTTTAACTTTATTAAGTAAGAATGAGAAGAAAAAGATTTATTATAAAGATCTTAGTTATTAACTCTAGAATTTTAGATCGAGAATTCGAATTAAAAAAACAACTGAAATTAATAGCAGAGAAAGAATACCATAATCTAAGTAAGATTGCAGAGGAAAATTACTAGGAACAGGAAATTTCAGAAAAAAATCAGGACGTCCTTGGCCGTCTAACGAGATAAAAACATTAATAAAAGAAAAAACCACTTTTACAAGAGGATGACAGTTTTTGTTATGCGCGTAACAAAAATAGCTCACTTGAGAAAGGCGCTCTGCCGAAACCGCTGTCGTGGTCATTAATTACATATAATAAATTTTGTGGAAGTGTTGAACACAAAAGTTTTCAGTGTTTTACTGTTAGATAAAATAAACTTCCATCTTAATTCTTCACTTAACTCATTATCTCTGTAATCATCGGAAGTTTATAACACACTTACTGTTCAATAATATTGCTATATTCTATATATTATATTTTATCTTGGTCCAATAACTTTCGCTCCACTTGTAACAATTTGTTCCTCACCATCTCTATATAAGATGTGCTTACTGCGATGGTCCGGGTAACCCACTTTTCAGAGCCCGGGTTTTGCCCACTGCAATAACAGAACAAATAAAAAACACTACCTGAACATGTAGTTTTTCAGGGATACTGTTTACGAAATGACTAAAAATAAAAGTCTTCCTTTTTTCCCACGTTTACAGTCTACATAGTGTGAAATAAAAGCAGGATATTTGAACATGTCGGTAAAACAATTGTTCGTTGCTAGTTAATATATAATAAAAAGGTTATAAAACTGTTTTCTTGTGGCATGTTGAATTGAAAATTATTAATATTTATTATTATATATGATTAAACTACAATTGATTGTAATGAAAATTACATTTTATAATTGTATTTGACGTTTAGAGTTCCAACCCGCTAAACATGCCTGGGATAATGAGCACAGAGTACAATGGAAAGAAGCATCAATAGTTATAAAATAAACCGTCAGCAAAAGGAGGAAAATCAAGTAGCCGGCTCTCATCTTACTAAATGGAACAAACATGTATATGTAGCAAGATCTGGTTATCGATACTGAAAGAAAAAGTTAGCAATAAGAATATACCAGTACTAAAGATTTAATAGCGGGTCAGAAAAACATTGTCTATAATTAACTTCAATAAGCAGAAATATCAGAATTTGATATCAATCCGAGGGTACCTTTCAGAATATTACTCAAAACATGGCTGATGCCGATAAGATCGAGGCCAATAAGTCAACTTTCAAATTGGTGTTACAACTCACCGGAAAATGTAAAATGTAATTCTCAGTACAATGAATTGTGGTTTAATTCCGTTATAAAATAATATTTAATATATAATAAATTCTAAAGTTTCTGAATTCTGTGCATGCGCAGACGCTACGTTGCTCCAAAGGCGTAGCCCGCTAGGCCTAAGTGGAGATCGGGGATTCATTGAGACTTCTATTTTAAATTGAATGGATGTTAACTGGTCGCCAGGCAGATTTGCCCCACGGCCCAAGCCTAAAGAAGACTGCAACTCCATCAACTCCAAACCTACTAAGTTGTTGTAGTACTAATTAATAGTATATGGAACAAGGGAAATGAAACGATACCTCCCTTATGAATTATGGCTTCAGGAATCATTCGTGGAATGGTTTCGTGGAAATATATGTCTTAAAATACGGCATTATTAATTTCCCAAAAAAAGACAAAATGCTTGGTTTGGTTACAACAGCAAATACTAAGATGTAAATTGGAGCTGGAAGGTCAGATAATAGAACAAGTGATGGAGTTTAAATTACTAAGCATCCCACTATCTAGCTACGGAAAGCTCGAAACTGAAGTGGAAGATCAATTGAATAGAGCAAATAGAGCCGCAGGCTGTCTGAATGAAACAATATGGAGAAATAAAAATATCGGGAAAGAAATGAAAGGCAGAATTTACAAAACAGTCATCAGACCAATAATGACATACGAGGAAGAAACACGACCTGACACAGAAAGAATCAAAAGAATGTTAGAAACAGCAGAGATGAAAACACACTGAAAAATTGATGGCAAGACACTATGGGACAGAGCTAGAAGTACATATATACGATGTAGGTGCAAGGTGAAGAACATCAAGAACTGGGTAAGAAATAAAAGAGTAGAATGGAAACCATATAAGCCAAATGACAATAAATAGAGTATTAAAGACGGAGACGGTTCGCCAATAGGAAGACGATCAGTAGGAAGACCACGAAAACGATGGAGCGACAGCTTACTGGAGGCACATTGAAAAACAAACAGAGTCATGTCATGACATAAAAAAAAGAAGAGAAAATTCGGCATGAACTTGACTACACAAAATATGCCTATAGCAACACTCCAATATGCCCAAGGCCTATAAGTTTAGGCCAACATTCTTAACGAGGGTGATGTATATGAAACCAATTGCCTGATAACTTAGTTCCACATCACACTTAGCAAAATACCGCTAATTACCTAAGACCTTTGTATATTATGGGGGAGTGGTGCAATCTTATTAACATAATATTTTAATACGTAATAAAACGAAAGAGCTTCCTATAGTTTTGTCGAATATATATCTAGCATATTCCATATCACATTGCTAGAGATCATCTTGGCCGCTAATGTAAACAGAGTATGAGATATCATTTCGGTTTCACATCCTAAGATTCAGAAGCCATGAGGTTCTTTTTATAATAGGTCACTACTCTCGTTTTTGAGGTGGATAAATGGGTATTTTGTATTTCTCATAATACATCCAAAATATTCATTTTTCCTATTTTTATGATGTTTACAGTTTCCAGTTTTTTAACAACGTTCATTTGTTACATCATACACATTATAGGTTTGCATATTAATCACGTAAGAGTCTAACCACCATAGGACAGAATAGAAAAAATTTAGCAGCGCAGGACTTAAACTCTTATCTGGACATCTAGTTGCGAATCTTAGAAAACATATCATTTAACGTTCAATGCCCTTTATTATGACCAAGACACACCATATTTCAGAAATATTGTCTTCTAATTTTTGGTTCGTATTTTATTTGGTATTTTATTCGAAATGCATAGTTATAATCACAATATTTAAAACGTAACTGTAAGATTTTTACTCTTGCATTTCTATTTAAGAGGGAAATAATTAATATTTGATAACGGAATGTTTCGATATTTAGTCTTTTTTTTATTCTTTTCCATTGTAAAGTGGTCTTATTCTGTGATTAATCTCTTTGTTAGTTCATCATCGTTTTCCTATATAAATTAAAAGTGTTCAATAGAATGTTATCTATAAAAGTGTGGTTTGTCTGATTAAAGGCAATTTAAAATTTTGTATAATCTCTACTCAGAACAGCAAATATTTATCGACGTTTTCTAGGCCAAATATTATTTGCTGTATATTCGAAATGTCCTTGCAAGTTTCAGAGACAATAGAAAATAGAGTTGCAGCCTTCGACAAATACGCTGCAAACGAATCAAAACAAATACTTCACTTTGTTTACCAGCACTGGGAATATGTCCTTCTATTCTGTGCTTCCATTCTCAGCTTCCACCCACTAGGAATGGCTCCATCTATGAATAAATTACCCCCGTGCGAAAATACGCAATACGTAAAGTGAACGTACCGGAAATGTGAATGTGGAACAGAAGTGGGTTGGGGGAACGAAAAAGGGCGGTTATTTCTGATAAAGATGTTGCCGGTTCTAGTCTTTAATGTAGGGGTTGGATCATAAAATCTACTGTTTAAAATCCGGTGATATGATTACTTAAAATGTTTTATATATGTATAAAAAAACAACCTTTATTTGCCTATTATTAATATTCGTATTGGTCATTTCCTTATAAATCCATTGCACACCTCCAATGTGACGTTGACATTTCCTCTTAACGTTGCTGGATTGTAGGGATAGAGATAGTAGAGAATTATGAATCATGAAACTTTAAGGTTAGTATTATAAATTTATCTTCAGAGGTATATGATGAAGAACTGCAACGACAAAAATTATCAAATATAAACAAAAAAAAGCTGCTGTTTTACATAATATTTATACTGATTAATACTTTGCACGTCTTAAGGCTCTAGAGATGTACAGAACTAATAAGGCGAAGAAGTTAACTAAACTGATGCAAATTTAATTGTTTTAGATTAACAGTGTAGACTTATATATATATATATATATATTTATATATATATATATATATATATATATATATATATATATATATATATATATATCAAAATATTTTTTTTTCTAACTTGGCTGCACCGTACTGAAGACGATCAATAGTCAGAAATACGTATTACGTATTCCTATTAGCCTTCCATCGATATACCTATTTTGTGTTTTGTTTTCCTGTTTCGCGAGCCATTCCATTACATTTTACTTCTATACCTAATACTATTACAAGAATTAATATTAAACTCAACAGGCGTCTGAGTTGAACCTCGTCGATGATCACTAATCAATACATTACTGCTATTATTTCGGCCTATCCCAGCCTCATCAGACACTTGGGCTGATACAAATTCAAACTCGGAAAGTCCAACGAATGTCTCCTAAAACTTCACCACTCTAGTGGTTTGCGTATATATATATATATATATATATATATATATATATATATATATATATATATATATATATATATATATATATATATATATATATATATATATATATATATATATATATATATTTATATATATATATATATATATATATATATATATATATATATATAGAATAAGAAGTGTATAGAATAAAAATTATAATGAAAACTTAAACTGAACCTTAACTAATGGTTACTTTAGACTAAAGTACACTAGGTGTTTAAATTAGTAGGTTGGTAATTATTGTTTATTATTATATGTTGGTAATTATTATTAATTATGTCTGTATCAAACAGAAGTAATTCTTTAAATTTCACAAAAAGGGGAATTTTTAAGGATCTATCCAAATGTAAATCAATTAAGTATAGAAATCAAAAAAAAATTGACGAAAACTGGAAGTTTTAAGTGAAAAAAATGATCGCTAAGAGGACAAAGAAGAGAAGGCCAATCATGAAAAATATTAAGGAACAATATTTAAAAATCAAAATATTAAATATTGAATGATAATTAAAACAAAAATGTGCTCAAGAAAATTCATAATAAATATACTGTACAAAAAGTGTTGTCCTGTATGCATTGTAAATTACCTCAGAAACAAATCGATTAGTTTAATATGACTGGTTTGGAGACAGAGTAAGCACATAAATTTATACGTTTGCGAACGGCTACTCGTGTTTTGGTTGGAGAGCTGAGTCGTGGATAAGAAAAAAAAAATACTTGCAGAGATGTCCTGGGCAACACCACACAAGAAAATTCCTAAACTATTTAAAATAGGACGCCGTTTAAAAAAATTCTCTTTTTTGTTTGGAAAGAAAGACTTTTCTTTCTTAAAAAGTTTCAGGGGTGAATGATTTTTTAAAAACCTTACATTTAATTGGACCTTCTAACAAAACAGAATTAAAACTATGTTTGTCAACAAATGTTAACAGACAACAAAAACCGACTTTAAAACTATGGTTATGTACCAAATGGCAGATATGTCATATCATATGTCGAAATGAAAGTACTCAACTTTTCTGAATTATTAATTAATTATTAAAAGTTAATTTTATTTAAATAAAACTAAAATATGACAATTAGCTGATTCATAAAACTTATATTTATTTTTAATATACTTTTATAATACTTATATAACCTTTAAACTGAAATGAGAACAAATCTTAGTATATTAAAGATAAATGTTTACTTAGAAAAATTTAACAAAACTAATCGCTTTACTGGCTAATTATTTCCTTTGAAATTATTAAAAAATGTTTGGTACCTTTGATTTGAATACACAAAACACTGTCCCACACAAACTTCAAACGATCTGACCCATGAAAGACACAAAATGAAGGCTGACAAATCTTGGGAGAAATTAAACATCAAACTGGTCTACAGGTTATCTTGGATCATAACAATATGTATTCTTTAAAACTCGGCTCCCCATTTTTCACTCAAAATCATGTAGACCACGGAATACAACAACAAACCGGTGACTATCTCACTTTACAATGACTGCCACATAGCATTTAAAGCATAGCATAGAATGAAATGAAAATTTTCCGGTTTTTAAAACTCTCCGAGAATTATGTTTCCTCGTTCAGACCCTAAGCTGTTCTCTCCACTACCGCTACACTATCCACGATGATCATGACTTTAAAAATGGAATCGACCGTTCTCGCGGCCGGTCCATCGAGGAGTGACATCATCTTCCCAAAATTATTCCCTTGTCAGCATACATTTTCTCACCAACTTAAATGGAAAGATTCATATTTATTGCCAGCTTAAATATCTAGGTGGAACAAAGATCAAAAGAAAGAGCAATTTGTGCATTATAACAGACTAAAAATGTTTATTCAAAGAAGATAACAAAGAACAGAACAGATTGATTGTTAATCAATCTCAGAGGCGCAAAAAGAATTATATACTGGATGAAACCAAATTGCTACACATTTCTATAGTAATATTGTGAAATACTGCTGTTGCTATTATTACATTCATAGTCACTTTCAAATTGAATTTCATTAGATTTTTAAAAATCTAATCATCATTTCCATAATCCTGTATAGCCTTTCTACAACATTCCTAGTTCGTATGGGAGATTCATTTAGAAAGATATGCAGAGATTGCTTTGCGTCAGTTTTCTCTATCGCAATGGGGAACACGACTGTATTGCAACAGTCAGTCTATCTTGTATTATATGTCTATGGACTTACCTTATTTTGTGTATTTTTACTCTTAAAAATTTGTAGCATTTACCAACAATAAGTATACCAATATATTTATTAAAGTGTCACGAATCACTTTTACCCTATACTAGACAATATCCAACTTTAACCTCCACTTCATAATTAAAAATATTGATTACGCTGTCTATCATTTTCAACATTTGCTAGTATCTTTGAGACATAATCATTGTTTGGTGCATTCATTTCAATTAATAATGAAGCAACCATTACGCAATGCAGATTTAAATGCGATCGTGCAGTGGAATGTGAATGCTTTACAAATAAAAATGCCACTTTGTTGACTGAATGTAATATTTTATATCGTGCTTAGATACCCATTGTAAGTAATGGAAACTAAACTATCTATATATAATCATAGCTATTCTGTCTCATCCTATAACTATTTTCTTCTCCTGATCTCAAGTTGTACGACATCAACGATACTCACCAAAAAACTAGTAAATCATAAAATTATCCTTACTTAACTATAGTCCAGTGTACAACGGTAAAAATATGGTATAACCTCCGAGTTCCATCAATAGGAACCGATTTTGATGAAATTTTTAAATTAACCTCTATTTACCCTTAACTACAAAATCTACCCTGTTTCGAAGTGTGCTTTTACCTTGGGGGTAGAATCCAGTTCAATTGGGGATTGGAAGCTTTATATTGAAAATAACCTCATCAATAGAAAAATATATTCCAAGCAAAAAATGTTTCATAAAGCGTTTAGATTTATTCGTGATAGAAAATTTCAACTTTTCCTATGTTTTCAATTAATTTTTCATGAATATGTCAAAAACTTTACAATTTATCGAAAAAACTAAATGCATAGTAAAAAGTCTAATAAAAACCGAGTTATAACTCGTTGAAAGTAGCAATTATATATTTAACGAAACATTTTTGAACTCATCATAGAATAACACGAAAACGGTAAATTTTACTAGAAAAATTTGCAATATATTCTTTAAAATTCTTTAAAAAGCATTAAAATTAGACTTTTAGAAGTAAAATTGTCTAGTATATAAATTAAGGGAGTTATGGTAAAAATAAGGTCGATTTATATTTTTTTTTTCGTGAGAAAACCCAACAATAGGTACTACTCTTGCTCTTTCTACACTAATTAATTATAATACACTTTATTTCTATACACTACATAGACTAATTGCAATTAAACCTTATCCTTTTTACGCAGCACACTAGTTCGCTCCCGAGGTTCAAAACCCCTTTTCATTATAAATACTAGTTCGCTCCGAAGACCGTGTACTAGTTCGCTCCCATGGTTAAGCGGATTAAGTATTTATCTATTAGAGTCTAGGAAAAGTAATATCGGCAAAATTGGTCCTGTGACTTTTGTATTTTATATAGAAATTATGGAAAATATTGGTTGTTACATATTTGGATAGGTTAGATACAGTGGATTTAGATTATTTAGATTATATTCACTAAATGTAAGTGTTTGGTTTAGGAATTTTATTAGCTATTTTGATATTAATGCTGTTTTTAAAAATACAGGAATAATTTGTGCTAATTCGAAAATATACGAGTCATAGCAATACAAGTGTAAAAATATCCGGGATATCCCCTATCTTTACAAAATTAAACAAAAATTTGTCAAGATCAAATCTACTAATTTTATTCAGCTCTAATTGTGCTATATTGTGATCAAGAAATTTTTACCGCTCTTGAACGTCTTGAAGTACTTTTCATACACCTTTTTTGGTTTCACAGAAGTTAGTATTTTTATGTCTTAATTTGATAATTCAATTTAAAATCTAAATTTTCAAGTGATAAAATGTTTTCCACCCACATGTCAGGAGGAAAGTCCTGCCTCTTCAAAAATATATTTGTCTCTAAGTAGTCAGTAAATTCTTGTATGGCTTGGTGTTGTGCTGGTAATACCTCACTAAAGTCTAAAACAAAACACTTCCCTACGTCCAATGGATTTAAGAAAGGTAGACCAAACATATATCTAAGGTATTTCCCGACGTCATTGTCCTTTGAATACTCAGTAGCCAGTCCACCTTTTTGAATTTTTCTCCACCATGATTGTTCGAGATGAAATCTACATCCTTTTATTTTCTCAGATAGAAACACTTCACTTACAGCTGCGTGGATCGCTTTTTTGATATCGACATACGCGATCTTGGGACCAACATTTAGGTTCAATATTTGACCTTTCGTCTTAAAACAACTTAGATCAGTTACATATGAATTTGCTAACTTATTTGAAAGCAAAAAGATTGCCAACGGCACACAGTGTCCATTTTTGAGTCCGTGAATGCTAAATAAATAAGTAAAAAAATTGTGCAGTCTTTACCACTCCTAATTCTTATCATAAAATTTCAGGTAGAATACTTAGTAATTACCAATATGTTCTAAGAAATATATAACTTGCTATTTCTGATACGGAAAAAACCAATTAAATGTTGAACAAGGGAATATGAGCTCTAACATCATAATACTTTAATAGTAATATCGTTATAAAATTTTACGTAAGAAGTAGTTTTGTATTTAGGTAACTACAATGTGAGAAAATATTTATTAAACATTTTATTTTTTTAAATTGTACCTGCTTTAGGAAGACAACATTCTCTATTTTCATTATTATTCATTGTGTATCTACTAAAGGCATTTTTGAACTATCTTTTCTAAGAAATATGGCCAGAGCGAATTTACCTGTGACCCTTTTCTGTAGGTTATTAAAATCTGGTCGTCGGGGCGAAACAGTTTAACCTAAATGACCAATGAGGTCACGTGGTCGACAAATCCGGCCCATTCGAAAGAGATGCAGGGACTGCTTTGTGTGAGTTTTCTCTGTCGCACTGGGGGAACGCGATTGTATTGCAGTAGTCAATATATCTTGTATATGTGTATGGGCTCTGCAAACTTAAACCCAACCTGATACAGTTTGCAGTTTCACATGTAGCTAACTTCATAATATTGTTCTGAAGCTATTTTCTTGTGGCATTTTAAATTAATTTATATTTAAATGGGAATAAGCCACAATTAAAGGTTAAAATACGTTTATTGACGTTTCAATTTCCACTTCGGAAATCGTTCTCAAAATACAAACATTAGTAAATTAAACAAATTTTGTTTTTTATTACTTAGTGAAAAAATTCTTCTAATAATTTAATTTTATCTGACTCATCTATATTGACAATTCAGACATACCTTATACATTTTAAAGTAGAAGACTTTAAAATGATATTGCCAATATTGTTGAGTTGCGTTCCTGGGACGACTTTACTTATAAGATAGTTCATTCGATTACATGAAATCAACTTTAACTTGAGAATATAATTTACTATGGAATCACTAACAGGAGAATTTTACTGTCATCATGGCATGTATTTGTCTTTTTAAAGACGAATTACATGTTATGATCTTTTCTGACGGATATTCTCAAGTTAAAGTTGATTTCATGTAATCGAATGAACTATCTTATAAGTAAAGTCGTCCCAGGAACGCAACTCAACAATATTGGCAATATCATTTTAAAGTCTTCTACTTTAAAATGTATAAGGTATTCTGAATTGTCAATACAGATGAGTCAGATAAAATTAAATTATTAGAAGAATTTTTTCACTAAGTAATAAAAAACAAAATTTGTTTAATTTACTAATGTTTGTATTTTGAGAACGATTTCCGAAGTGGAAATTGAAACGTGAATAAACGTATTTTAACCTTTAATTGTGGCTTATTCCCATTTAAATATAAATTAACTTCATAATACTCAAGTAAATCTAAAGAAGTTAACTGGTTACGGTCTCATCAATGCTAAGATATTTTTTTGATAGGTTTTTGATATACCGTTTGAACCGAAGGCGTCCACGAAACGGAACCATGCTTTCTGCTTCTATCCATCTACGCACACTTTTAATCCAGGAGTATAGTATATTTGGAATCTTCCTACAAGTTTACTAAACAATGGAGTTGATTTTCGGACTCTATCGTTATCAAGCAATATATCTCTATTGTCGCTGAAACACCACATAGCCAAAAGTAGTTCAAACCTGTTACGAATAAAAAATTTAGAAATCTGATTAGAATACAAAACACATTGTTTCCAGTATGACCTTAGTGATGAATATTTGACCAAACCCATTCAAAAAAAGACCTTTTTTTTCTATTTCCAAGCTATTAGTAGGAATCCATTTCTTTACACGAGATTTAGTCTTATTTTGTTTGTTTAAACACTGTTCTGCGTAACGATTAGTCTCCACTACCTTCTTCTTATTGCTCCGTCTTCTTTCGAAGGTTCGCGATCCAAATAGCAATGATTTGGAAACTGCTGCACGAAAGATTTCTGTCTTTCAACTGATCCTGCAGTTTACCTTCCAAAATGATTTGACTAATTATTCAAATATTCAAATTATTCAAATAATTTAAAAATATCAATTGGTTATTTGTTATAACAATCTTCGTGTAATTTAGCATCAATTCCAACATTTTGAACTAAAAATGGAAAGTGCTCTAGAGACGAACCATCAACAGAGTGCCATTTTAAGATAGAAATGTAATAATTTGTCTGTAAAATGAGTGAAATGTCTTTATCACTTTCATTTTTATTATCGGAAATGTCCACGGAGTACTGTTAAATAACATCTTGTATTACTTGATCTAACATATCGGTTTCAGTACTAGGAGCAACATTTTTATGTGCCCTGGTTGATGCACCATCATCTCGAACTTGCTGTTTTATAACTGTTTTTTGTGCACTGCTTGAAGCCCCATCATCTTTAATCTACTTGTTTTTCTTTGAAAGATCCACTTTCAAACGTTCTAGAGTGGATAAAATTACTCTCAACTGTCTGATTCAGAACTGCCACTCGGTGTATAGACGTCGGATAAATACACATCGTCAAAATCAGCACCTATACTTCTTTGTATAACAACTCATTCCACAAGTTTTTAAGTTTTTTTAGGTTAGATTCGTACATTATAACATTTGACGAGAACCAAGATCAACAACTGCACAAGCATACTACCGAGCTGCGTACGAATAACAATGCCGAGAACAGGATTCATGCAAGTTGTGACGTGTAAAAAAGGCGATCCAGCTATTGTGTCTCGTGGCCCTAGAATGCAAATTTTGTTCGGTGGGCCGCGCGACATATAATGAGTACCTCAGAAAATAACTAAAAAAAGCCATAAAGTATACCTTTTTTTAAAGTAACATGTAGTTGTTAAACTGAGGTTAAAAACAATTCGATAAGTGAATAATATAAGTTTGATATATATAATATAATAATCCGTATTATTTTACGTAGTAATGGACAACTCGTGTTAGCTCATCGTAGACTTTTACTAGGTTGTTGTGATCGAATCTCATCATTTATGCATTTAATATTAACCCAATTGGCAACATAGCCCGTGTCCCAGTTTCATTGCAATGTCGAGTTTGCCGGGTGACCCATTTACGTACTCTGGGGCATGCCCTTCGCAATGATGACGGTAAAGAGAGCTGCATGGAGGCAAGAGGAGGGATGCATCGAGTGCATCCTGCAAAGACCCAGCAATGACCTCGAACCAGTTGTTTTTGTTTATTTCCTAGTGTTTAAAAAGTGAGAGAACGGATGTAGGACAGAAGGGTTGTAAAATAATTGAATTTTGAAAGGGTTCTTTGTATTGGTTATGAGAAATAATGGGTCACAGAATGCACTTGAAGAATGGTTCATTTTAAAATAATCTAAGAGATTTTGTCAAGGGTGCACTTTTGCATTATATTGTATAGTTTTTAATTAAAAATTAAGTTAAAAGTTATGAAGTCACAGCCGTAGAAAACAACAATTCATTATTGCCATGTGCAGTACCTGTTGAATAAGGGAAGATGAAAAAAGGGTGATAGGACACACTTATTTTTCAATTTCTAAACTGGAACTTGAATGAGTTAATAAATAAATTACGTTATACAGTTTTATTGGTTTATGTCATGTTTCGATTTGATAGGTTGATCGAATTTCGAAAAAAATTGAAAAGTTACTTTTTAACTAATTTTGTATATATCAGATTAGACTATTGTTCAAACGGAAAGCCAGTGATTTTTTCTTAATTGTTGGTTCATATACCACCTTACATGTAATCTAATGAAAAGGATTGATTATGTTGTGGTTATCATGGCCATACACAAGGGAGGTTATTTATATACTTCTTGGTGTAATAGATTATTAGTTGTATATTATAGCTAGGCTTACCATAATTATGAAACTTTTAACCGGAACAGTGAATGATGGATAGAGTAAAGTAGATAAAAAAGAATTAAGCTGCTCCCAAAACTTTTTATTAATTAAATATCTATTTTTGTACTAATCGCACTTCTCACTTGTATGTACTTTTTTAAATAAATTGTTATTTTTTATTATTATTTTTTTTTCAGTTTACAGTACAGCGTACTGCCCGTAATGTTTCATTCTTCACTCTTTGATGCTATAAAAGCTTTAGCAAATGACATCTTGTAAAAAGGATTATCAATATTAATCTTTTGTCGATCGTCCCAACCGTGTGTTGCGTTTATAGTCTCAGCAGATCGTTTGATCTCATTCCATTTCAAAACCTGATTTAGTCCAATCCATTCAAAAATGTCGGCTCCTCTGAAACTGTATTTCCACAATTCAATGTACGAAATGGATTATCGGTAACAATCAGCTACTTTTGTTAAGAATTTATTAATATTTTGGCTACTACCAAGTTTCCTCAAAAATAACTGTTCCGCTTGTTGTGATACAAAATTGCTACCCATACATTCTGGTAGATTAGATTTCAATCTTCTTAATTCCAAAACAATATCAGTTGCGCTTGCTTTACTTTTTTCCATGAGTAGCAATAATTGCTAAAAAATATAATTCACCCGTCTCACTTTCAAAAAAATCTCACATTTCTTGTTCAGTCCTTCGAACATATTTAGAATTTTTTCAATTGCAGGCAACAGATAAAGAAATCTGGTACTTTCATGTTGGACTAGGTTTCTATATTATACATCTAGACACTCACAGAATTCCTTTAACTAACTTACTCTAACTGTGTAGATATGAAAATGTTTATAATATTCTGACCATTAGTGCCTCAATTTCGATTGTCAAACCTTCAACAGCATTTTGAAGTGTATTGTGTAGTGTGTACAATATGTGCGCCACATTTAACTTTTACAATATCTACACCGAGTTCTTGTTTGAACCTACTGTAAACATTGTTTTGTCCTCTTTTGTGTAAACCTCCAAAATTTGTACAACAATTGTTGCCCCAAATGCTGTTTTTTTTACAATATCATGACAACGCAATGTTGAAATTATTAAATTTTCAGTAAATATTTGCAATGTTTCACCGTGAACAGACTCAAAATCCAGTAGTTTAACATGTACGCCTTCTAATGATAAGAAATGTCTAACCATAATAGGTGCCAATTTTATTTGTTCTATTTTAAATGTCGTTGGTAACACAAAAAGAGCATTCTGTAAATCGGTGAGTAACTCTGACACAGACAAATCTGCCAATACGCTTAAAATTGTCGCTTCTCATTTGATTCTCGCAACTCTTTTGCTTCAAAGAATTTTGATATCAATTTCGAAAATTTAAAAAAGATTAATCGTTGTCGTATCACCATTCACCAAAAAAAACGAAACGTAATGGCACTCCAAATGATTAGAGTAAATTGAGAGTGAGAGAAGCGAAAGAAATATATAACAAGGTACGTAGTGGGGTTAGCAGAGTTCCAGTGACCATTACTAAATTTGTGGTTTCTGGTATGTACAACAATCTCGTATGGGACAAAATATCAAACCGGCCGGGACGCCGGGACCGATGTCTAAAACCGGAGCAATGTTAAACCGAGACGTATGTTAAGCCTAATTGTAGCTATAACCGAAAATTTACAGTACTTTTGTAAAACACTACCCTGTTTTAGAAGATCGCGAATATTTTTATATAATTCATGGTTTTTTCTCGAGTACAGAAAAACCAAAACAAAAATAAAATTGACCAACAACATTATACCGCCGCGGGTGGGGAAAGAAAATAACCATTGAGCCAGACTATCGAGCAAAATCCTTAAATTACAATATTGCTTCATCAGATATCACGCTGTTCTTGATAGTGGTATTGATCAGTAGCGTACTTAAAAAATGTATAATCTAAAATAAATTTCTGTAAGAAATTTTGGAATTTTTTACGTTTCTTTAGGTTGTGTTAATTAGGTAAATAGCTGTGCCCATTACCTAGAACCGATCAAATCTATCACTTAGATATATGCTAATTTCAAGTATATTTCATCTCTCTATGACAGAATTTTAGTAGTAGTTACATAGTGGTGTAGACACGTAGTTAGTTATGTACGTAGACTAAATCATTTGTACAAAGGATAAGACTATTTTATCTGCATTAGACCGAATCAATTTTAGTAATAATAACAAAATAAGAAAAAACATTGTCAAAAATTATAGTACACATTGTACCTATTTACGTGACAAAATTAAAATCACTTAAGCTAGCAATCAAAAGTTTGACAAAATAAAATAGATAAGGTGTAAAATATCACTAATAATGAACAATAAAAGCAATAAACGTCCAAATAAAAGACATTGTACAAATTTCGATGCGTCAAAATCGTTATCTGACCTCTTGAATAGCACATCGTACAAATGAGTCGGTGCTGCAAGAACTAAATATTACTACCAAACTTATTACAAAAAACTGAAATGTTCTGAAGTACTTAGGTCATATCACTAGAAGAAAAGAGGGTATAGAAAGACTGATCGGCGAAGAAGATCAAGAGGAAGATCTCCTTCATGATAGTCTGATTAAATTTAAAAAATCATAGAATCTCTCTTCTTAAAGCATCTTACAAAACTGAAAATAGAGTTGAATGGTCAATCACATTCAATAAAACATTATGATATCACCATATCCATGCGTAGGATAACATATATAGCGAGAACAGAGCAGATATAGAAAGTGGCCACATCCTTGTTTTAACAGACATCAAACTCAAACTAAAGAAAATAAAAATAGCCACCAAGAAACCTAGAATTAATCTAAGAAGACTAAAAGAAGCGGATCTCTGCCAACAGATCAAAGAACAAATAAGCAAGGAAGTCCAGGAAGTGGAAAGAGAAGGACAACTCAACGCTACAGAAAAATGGAAAGAGTTCGGGAAGATTCTGAGGCTGAGGAACATCATACAACAACAACCGGAGTGCGATACATCCCATAAAAGCAAACAATATATAACACAAGAAATAATGTCATTTATATCGGAAAGGAGGAAATACAAGAATAAAAACGAACAACAATACAGAAACGTAAATAAAATAATCAAACAAAAAGTCAAAGAAGCGAAGGAATTGTGGCTATCAAAAAATGTGCAGAAATAGAAATATTAGAAAAACAACATGACAGTTTTAACAAATACAGGAAAATTGAAGAAACAGTTGGCATATACAAAAAGAGAAGTATTGGAAACATAATGGAAAAAAACAACAAAATAATTGAAAATGCAGAGAACATAAATAGATGGGAAGAATATATAAAACAGCTAATTAAAGACGACGTAAGAATGGAGATAATAGAACCAAGAGGTAGAAATGTGCCTACAATTACCAAAGGGAAAATTGAAAAAGCGCTAATACTTATAAAAGATGATCAGATTACCTACCGAAATCTTAATACTACTAACAGCGAACCAGGTTGATATACTAGTAGGATTATGACGTGTGAAGAATATAGAACGCTCAGCTTGATGAACCATGTTTTAAAAGTCTGCTTGCGAGTGATACATGTACTTGTCTACAAAAAACTAGACGATAAAATAACAAGAAACCAACTGGGATTTAGAAAATGTTTTCGCCCTAGAGAGACATTATTTATTATACAAACGCTCATAGAACGGTGTGTAGATGTCAACTGTGACGTATTTTTATGTCTAGTTGACTTTAAGAAAGCATTCGAGAAAGTACAACACAGAAGGATTGTAAACATATTGCGGAACACAAAAATAGATGATCAGGATGTGAGAATCATTACAAATTTATACCGATAGCAAAAAGATATCAGAATAGTACACATCAGCAACTATGCAATAGCCATAACTATTATCCTAAGGATATACTAAAACAACTAATTACACACGGTTTTATGATTATGGTTGAAAATTAGATTAACATCTATAAGATCTTAATTATAAAAAACTACTGTATATTCCGAATTGAACAAACCAACTTACTTTTAAGGACTACACAAATATAAAGAAAAATTAGCAAATACAGCAACCTTAAATGCACAACCATACTCTCTAAAATTAAAGATCGGATACCAGTGATCTATAATAGAAATGTCATATATCAATTACAGTGTTTAGGTTGCCAGGGTTATCATATTGGACAAACTGGTCAGTGGTTGAAACAGCGGATCACACAACACAGAAGTGACTGCAACAGAAGAAATAACACATGCGCTGTTGTCGAACATTTTATAAAAACAGGCCACCTGTTTGATTATGATCGTGAACGTGAAAATATTGCGAACATTAAAAAATTACAAAAATATATTGTTTTTCGAGATGTACCTACCATATCAACCGAACTAAGAATGCCTATAATAATAAAACTGACACTAGTAATCTTAGTAATATATATGGTAATACTTTAAACACTTTATAGTAACGTCAAAAATAACATAAGATTACATCTCTGTATAATTTTATTTAAGCTTTAATATCTAAGCAAAAAATGTTAATGTATTTTAAAAATGGTACTAGTAATAATTATTTTATTGTAATTTTTAAAGTCCTGTGATGTGCTGGTTTGCATTTTAACGATCACACTCTGTGAGTTTTTATCGATACCTTTATGTATGAAATTTTATCAAAATAATGACCATCCTGGCAACTTCGAATACAATACAACAAAAAATACATATACCGGTGTCATAAAAATTGTATTATCAATAAGTTTTAAACGGAGTATAACATGTACAATAATACTTAAATATGTTTAAAAAAATGAAATAGATATAATAACAGAAATACATGTCCGTATTGGATCGTATTTTAAGATATAACAGTAGATAACCAAACAGGCAGACTTAAAAAATAAATTGATTTTTGCTTAAAACGATAAATAATAGACGTGATAAAAATATTTTTTATTACTTTACCAAAATGTGTTGACTGTTTTTAGTTTTATTTTCAAGACTTCCCTCCCCGTCACTGATTGCCGTATTCTTGTTGGCTGAGCTTTAGACAAACATAAATAACTGTAAGAGTAACATACATATGTAAGGGAATTATCAAGCCATCTTGGGAATTTGTCTTTTCGCTAACGACTCCGTAAATCGTAAGGTATAAGACGTATAACCTAAGCCTTAGCCAACTGTAACCGGTTGCGTGGCTGATGGCTTGGATTATTAGACTGCGACTACGACAAATCTAGATTTAAAACTCGGTGGGTCTTTGTCTCGTACGAATAAGTAATTATGCCTTCAGTAGAATATCTTCTTTCAAGGTTTTATCTGTATATGTAGGATGGTGTGATAGTGTATAAAATTATATTTGGAAATACCCAAGAGTTTAAAACATTTTAGGAATTCGAAAGGTGTTCAAAATAATTTTTCCCTTCACCTAAACTTGTACACATTCTTTATACATATTACATAATGTCAAAATACTTGTTAACGATGTTTAAATCTAGATAGAGAGGTGGTATAAAACTTTCTGTTGAAATTCTTCGCAACTAGATGTACGCGGGACGTCCCGTCCCGTCCCGCATTTCGTCCCGTCCCGTATTTCGTCCGCATGGGACAGGACTGACGCTTTGTCCCGCTGGACAAAAACTACACTTTTATATATATATATATATATATATATATATATATATATATATATAGTTATCAGAATGATTTGGTAATTAAAGTTTACAAGTATCTGCAATAATACATATAAAATAACTGGAATTTTTTTAAAATGTTATCGACAGTTCCTTTTGGTTTATTGCGATGCACGCCTGGTATGCATAAAATTGTTTTAATTTACGTCCTCCTAATATACCGCCCGGACATTACGGAGACACCACCAGATGATGATACCTTTCAATATAATCATGAAGGTGATAAAAAGAACTTTCTTTCTCTTACTTTCTTGTGTGTCAGTAATTCAAAAATCAATACAATTCAGAGCAGCATGAAGCAGAATGGGGTTTACTAAAACCCATAGAAGGTTTCTTAAAAAACTTACAGACTTACTAGGAGGGAAAAATTACGTTATGCTTCCCAGTGTGGTCATGCACATAAATTTATTACTACACTACTTCGACAAAAGTATATTAGAAATTAATACTGACCAAAACAATGACGAGGAATTTAATTTGAAAAACTATTTTATAGCAGCTAGATTAGCAGCTATAAGATTATCAAATGCTACAATAAAACAAATTTGGTGTACCGTATTTCTCTAGTAATCGATTCTCTAGTAATAGAGATATTGTATATTATATTTAATTACTATTAAATATAATATAAAAATACCTTATTATTGATACTGGTACACAATTACAATAATTTGTCTGTTCTCGCTTGCTGTCGATCTTCCTCACATTGATTCGCTAATTATGGGCTAATGTGGGCTTGAGAGATGACTGTTTATTTTACTGTAAGAATTTTTTATATTTCGGCTGGTTTTCAATACATTTTTGCTGTGCTTGTGACATAATGTACATAGCTGGGTTTCCGAGTTCACTGGATGTCAACACGGAAAACTCAGAAGCCGTTAAAATAATGAAGGACTATCCATAGTCGGAAGGACATCGTAAACACATTGAGCAAACACAATTAATCGACGGTTGTACGCATTTTCTACATCAAAACACGCTGACGATTTACCGCCCGCAGGCCTTCAAAAGGCCGACCGTGGGCGAAAATCCACTGCAAATATCGGTAATGGATTTCATCCATTCAAGGACTACGATAGGAGTTATTCGAGGTGCAAATTGTATAAGCAGACTTTTGTTGTTTGTGAGTTTTTTTGTTTTGTTTTTCATGCTTGAAAGTAAAAAAAATATGCCGTCAAACAAGCAAATTATATAAAACCGCTATAAGGATGGCGGATACTTTTGAATAGGGATGCACGTACGACGTCAAATCCTTCACTTTGTCCTGCATATTGTCCCGCAGGATGGGACCTTCTGCAGGACTTTTAACTTGTTAAGCATTGTGGTTTTAAATGCGCATGTCTCACAACCATATAATAGGATAGACATCAGATAACATTTCAGGACTATGTATCGACGGGTTTCTGTTACATAAAACTGGTTTCCAGATCATAAAAACCTTACGTGATATTTCGATCCTGGTTATTATCTCTTTATCATCGTCACAATTTACTTTTATCCAGCAGCCGAGATATTTAAAATGGTTTACGCGTTCTATCTCCTCTCCATTAAACAAAAGCAAACCTTGATCTATATTAATCTTTCCAACCGCCAAAAGTAATAATTGATAAAAAAAATGTTAAATTAGAAAGTGGAGTATCTTTTACCACCCCCTCCTGGTCTAAATTTTCAGAAATATACGACAATAAAACCTTCTACTTAGAAACACATAAAACATCTAATTGAATTGTTGCGTGAATGATCCTATTATAGCATAGTATCTGAAACAATTTAAACGGAAGAAGCTCAAAACCAATAGAAATATTTAGAAATATTAAGTCACATTGCAAAGGAAAAAGTGCCACTTGTAGAAACTTAAAGTAATTATTAAATTGGTCTAATAATATAATTTTGATATTTAATTGTTAAGACAATTTGTAAAAACAAAATAGGCTCAGAAAAAAATATATAAATATTAAATTTGTCTACAGACTACACCATTATTATAAAAATATATTTACTTATTTAGAAAATATAATTTAAATTAAATTTGGAATAGAGAATAGCTGTCCCGCAGCTATTCTCGCGGGACAGCGAGAATAGCTGCGGGACGAAACAAATTAAAAAGTGCGGGACGGGACAAGAACCTGTCCCACGTCCCGTTGTCCTGCGTGGAACCCTACTTTTGAAGTAAAATTTTGAATATAGATCAAAAAAATTGCACAAATTACAGCAGAATATTGAATATCGCGCTTAGACAGAATTACAAACGGGAAGTACTTATAATGAAGATACGAAAATTACAATACCTTAGCTACGTAATAAGAGGAACAAAATACCAGCTTCTACAAGTTATCAGGCAGGGACAGAGTCTACGAAAACGTAGTGTTAAATGAAAATGATATCGCGGATCTGAAATCTGAGGGAGTGGTCGAGTTGTTCATCCAACCAACTTTTTGGATCAACAGTAAACAGACAACAAAGACTGCATAGTCAGAAATCAAATAGACTATATTATTATATTAGTCAAAAATAGATACAAGAACTCAATTAAAGCAGTAAAAGCATACCCCGGAGCAGATGCAAAATCAGTAGGCCTAGATCAGATACCTACTGAGCATATACTTTTAGATCTGTTCAACAAAGTATATACAACAGGAGTAATACCCGAAGATTGGGTGCTGTCCACGTTTGTAACACTACCAAAGTCAATACATGCGACAAAATGCTCCCAGTACACAACAATTTCCTTAATAAATCACACACTTAAGATATTTCCCAAAATAATACATGGAAGACTATACAAAAAATAGAAGAAGATATAGATGGCACCCAGTTTGGATTCAGAGGAGGACTAGGAACGAGAGAGGCTCTGTTCGCTTTTAACGTTCTCACGCAAAGACGACTAGATATGAACCAGGATCTCTATGTCTGCTTTATAGATTATCAAAATGCTTTTTATAGAGTAGGATATCAGAAACTCGTAAAACTGTTAAAAGAAGTGAATAGTCAAGATATACGGGTTATCGTCAATCTGTACTGGAATCAAAAAGTAAAGAATGGAAAATGTCGATACAGAAACAATGTTATTCAATCTGCACAGCGAAGCTATTTTTAAGGAAGCAATATCAGAGGAACAACAGGGTAAATCAATAAACAGAAAAATCTTGAACAACATCAGATTCGCAGACGACACCGCTGTTTTTGCAGACAGTCTAGACTCACTGCAACGCTTAGTAAATAGATTACATCAAGTCAGTATAAAATATGGACTAGAAATGAACGTTATAAAAACCAAGTGCATGATTATTTCTCAGCAACATACAGTAGGAATGCTAGATATCAAGGGAAAACAAGTAGAAAGAGTGAATAACTACAAATATCTGGGAACCTCTCGACTTTGTTGTATGGAATGGAAAGCTGGACACTAAAAGTGGATAATATAAAGAAGTTGGAATCATTTGAGATGTGGTGCTATAGAAGGATTTTGAATATAATAAGGACCCAACCAGTTACAAATGCAGAAGTGTTAAGAGGGCTACAAAAGGATTGCGAGGTTATAAAGCAAATCAAAACAAGAAAGCTGGAATGTTTAGGCTACATTACCAGAGGTGCGAAATATGATATATTAAGGCTCATAACGCAAGGTAAAATCAAGGTAGAAAGGTCCATAGGAAGACGAAGAATTTCCTGGCTAAGAAACCTAAGAGAGTGGTATAGGCACAGCTCAGTAGATCTTTTCAGAGCAGCCACCAATAAGGAACGGATAGCTGTGATGATAGCCAACCTCCGATAGGAGAAGTATCTACAAGAAGAAGTAAACAGAATACAAATAATTATAATGATCACTAACCTTTAAAGGAAAGCGCTACCATAAAACGAAGAACAATGAGAAAAACCGCAGAAGATTTTTTGTGGTTTTTGATATTGTTCCTCATGTATCTCAACCAACAAACGTTAGAAAGAATTTGTGTTATAATGTGTGGTGTTTTGTCAATCTCTTTTCTATCTTAATATTGTTCTGAAGCTATTTTCTTGTGGCATTTTAAATTAATTACTATTTAAATGGGAATAAGCCACAATTAAAGGTTAAAATACGTTTATTGACGTTTCAATTTCCACTTCGGAAATCGTTCTGAACGATTTCCGAAGTGTAAATTGAAACGTCAATAAACGTATTTTAACCTTTAATTGTGGCTTATTCTCTTTTCTATCTTATTGATATCAATATTTCATAAAATTTCGACTCATAATATCAATAATATCTACGTTCTAATTTTAATTATTGGCCTATCACTCAAGTTAATATATATTTATCTTGTATAAAATTGAATCGATTTCGTCTGCACATGTACATTTAGTATTCACTTTGATTTGAGTTCATAAGTTATAAAATATATGCAACAGGTATCATTTCACTAAATTAGCATCAAATACGAGTAACCTTATTTTGGTTGAAACCCCTCATCAATCCCTATCGTCCAATTATACGAATAGCAACCAATTTAAATTCAAATGCTGTCAATTAGCAAAAACCCAGGCCGCCTCCAAAAACTCTGTTATTTCTTGCACTGTTATTTCACAGCACTTTCCAGACTTTAATTGAAGTTGTTTCTGGCTGGCTAGAGGTGACTAATTACGAATGAATGCCAGGCAATTTAGATGTTCCTGACAAATTGACAAATTAGACATAATGAACGATATGATTTGGATTAAAATGAAAAAACTCTAATTTATTCTGCTCATCTAAAATAGATATTGAAAAGTGATGCTTTTTTATTAAAGATTGTAGGATTTCACGGTCTGTCACTCACTATGATGCTTTTTTATATAAAATTATTTTTAACTAGGACCTTCTTCGCTAGCATCTATTATTCGATTCAGAAGTGTCTTGTATAGTCTACTCGATTTCTACTGTGAGAGTTCACAACCTTGCCTCGCCCCTCTTTGTATCTCCATATCATTAGGAAATTATTTTCTCACTCTGATTATTTTGATATCTTTATCCTCTATAATTTGTGCAACTTTCCACATAATGTTCTGAAACTAACCACATAACAAAAACACTGAATAAATTTCTGATGGCCATCAACAATAAAGAAGAATCAATTAAAATCACCATGGAAAATGAAAACAACAATTCTCTTAATCGTAATCCTAATCTTTAAATTACCACTCTAACCACAACGTAAACATCAAAAAAATAAACCCACCTGAGGGAAAAACCTGCTAACAAAGGTTTTGACAAAAAATGACTACCCATTGTCATTTATAAAGAAGAAATTCCACAAGATCGAAGAAAAGAAACAAGAAAACAACGCAAGCAATCTAGAAACACTTACAAGAAGTGACTCAAAGATAACAACAATACCGTACCTATGTAAAAGACTTATCAGAAAAATTGAAAAGGGTAGGAAGCAAGTACAACATCCGAACAACATTCAAAACTAGCATGAAACCACTAAGGGTCAGGATAAACGGGCATGATACAAACATACCTAGGACAATGAACACAGAGTGCAATGAAAAGATGCATCAATAACCATGAAAGAAACAGACATGAAAAAGAGAAAAAAAGAAGCAACTCTCATCCTACTCAATGAAGAAAAATGTGTAGCAAACCCATTAACAGAACGTAGCAATAATAAGAGCATAGCTGATTAAAAGAAACACAGAGATATACCATCTACAATCTACATACAATACATATGCAACACACAATACACAAGCATATTCTACGTTAACACATTTTACACAAACATATACTACAAAAAACACACAAAACAGTCGGAATTTGATATTCCGAGTGTAAAAACACCATCCTTCGATTTTTTTCATCCACAAGCATGCTGTTGTCTACAAGATCGAGACCAAGTAAATCAACCATCGATATGTAACTGTTGGTTGTATATTTTCTCAGAATTTTTAAAATATTCTTTTTTTAAAACAATTTCAGGAGTGAAAATCTAAACGTCAATCATTAGTTAGATAAAAATACAATTTTCATTATAATTTTTTGTGGCTTAAACCCATATAAACGTACCCCTTTATTGGATAGTTATTTCAGAATTTAAGTACATAATTTAGAGTAGTAGTCAGATCAAATCAGGTGATCATTTTTCGGATTCAGGTATGTTTGTATTTTCTGATAAATTTGTTTAGCTGTGAATTTTTTTAAGGGGTACTTTAAGTTTTAAACGAAAGTGAAGCAAGCCCTTAAAAAAATCATGAAATAAATATTTGCAAAAAAAAAGGAGAATACAGTTAGATCAATAAAAGTACAAATCATAAAATGATATGGGCATATAATGTGGAAAGATAAGACAAACGCTTACAAACATTAAGGGAGATAATGAAATAGATACGTACCACTAGCAAGAAGATGGAGGAAGTAGGTAAAAGGCAAATTGAAAAAAATGTACAAAGGTACAATGTAACAAACGTACTACGTATGTGAAATGAATAGAAGAGATAGAAAAGAATGGAATAAAATAGCAATAAAAGCAAAAAACAGCTATAATTGTCAAAAACGGTTTCAAAAAAGAATAAAAATAAGAATGGTCTAGAATCACTCACTAGAATAAGTAATACTTTACCCAATAAAGAGTTTTAAAAACAGTTAAAAGCTACTAAGGGGATACAGAGCTTATGAAGACACAAATGAAATGAATATATTTAAAATGATTTTACAAATATATAACCAAAGTTATGCCTAATATTTATCAACTCATAAGCCTTCGATTTTGTTTACTAAGCGACAACCAAATTGAGTCCTTTAAAACTCGTCCTTCAAACAAACAGTTTAACACAAACTTGATTACTCTAGAAATATTCGACAGCACGAATTCACACAAAATTCGATTAACTAGAAATTTCCAACCTAAAAAATATTCCACACGTTCGCTTCAACGATGTTTATTGAAAGCTGCTGCCTCAAGGCAACAAAACTTTTTTAATGAACTTTATAGAAATTAATTAATGAGTAAAATAATCCTGCGACTTACTGGAAAAGTAGAATGACATATGTGTACGAATGAAAGAGAAACTTAAATTAAAAAATGTGGGATTAATTAACAAAGTTGTATGCAATGAAAACGAAAGGTATGAAAACAAGTCTTATTGGGAATAAACCTCATGTCTGCTTAAAGAACTTGTAATAACCGTCCTTAACACAGTATGTCACAGTGCTAAAACATTTGGTCTTTTATGGTAGGATTTTTAATCGTTTATGTTCTGGCTTCTTAAACCAACACCAGGAAGTTTTAGTTTTATTTCTTTTTTTTTTTCATCATCCTATTTGGCTAAGTAACTCATTGACCATTGGAGTTTTGAATTCCCCAGATATTGCAGAGGATGTAGCTTATTTGGCCCACAAGACAAAGAAACCTCTTTCACTTACTGTCAAGCTTTCGAATTTATTTTTAATAATTCTTTTTCAAAACATTTGTTGATAATAAGTAAATATAAAAATTATGTAGTTATAATTATCAATTTTTGATGAGACATGTGAGATTACAAATAAATTTGACTTTACAAAACGAACACTCACACACATAATAAAATTTTGGTTGTTAGAGGATGTTTAGTTCCAAAGAAAGTTTCAAAGTAGTGTATCAAATGTCTTGTCTAGACTGGGATAAGGTTTATATAGGAGAAACTTCTCGTACATTACACATCAGAATCATTTCTCACAAAACTGATATAAAAACAAACGAATCACAAGCTTGTGCATTAGCCGATAACTTCATCAATCTAAAACACACATTTAACTTTTCACAAGCTTCAACTTTCAACTGACACATACATATACAGAAAAACAAAAAATTTATAAATAGAAAATCGAATATTGACAAATTAAGTAACATTTATTGTTACGTATTAACATATCAACAAACAATTGACATAACATCATAATCCCTTTTTCTATCGACATCCCAAAATTAGAAAAATTCATATAGACTTGAGAAAAATTGACTGATTATTTTTCATCGACAATCAAATTAATAATAAAAACTATTGTTGCTGGTTTTGCTTTCCACATAAAAGATCTATATACTATTCATATATGTATGTTAATCGACCAAACATGATAATAATATCATTTTAAGGAACATATTTTTTAAAAATTTTAATACGTGTGATTGTGCGTTTTGTAAAGTCAAACTTATTTGTAATCTCACGACTACTAAGTACGATTTCCGAAGTGGAAATTGAAACGTCAATACACGTACTTTAACCTTTAATTGTGGCTTATTCCCATTTAAATAGTAATTACTAAGTAAACAATTGATAATTTATTTATTGTCGACAGATGTCTTGAAAAAGAATTGAAAATAAATTCGAAAGCTTGACAGTAAGTCAAAGAGTTCTCTTTGTCTTGTGGGCCAAATAGACTGCAAGACTCCTCAAGAATCACCACTGGATATTTAAATCAACAGTCAACAATACCACCATCTTATATATATATATATATATATATATATATATATATATATATATATATATATATATATTAAATGGCCAAATATATGGCCTAGGAGGACAATTTCTGTAAACTTCTCGTGCTCGAATCAGTATCAATAGAGTGTTATACCTCATTCACCTGCTTCATCAGACACTCTGGCTGATACAAATTCAAACTCGGAAAGTCCAACGAATGTCTCCTAAAACTTGGCCACTGCATTGGTTAGCGTATAGAGGTACCACCTACTTTGGTGGATATGAACGAAAACGATTTAATAATATCGTTTTCTGTCCTCTAGGCTATACGAATTGTGTAAAAGATTAAATCTTTTAGCAAAAGCTGCTATCGCTTTGTTGAATTAAATGGCCAAGTATATGGCCTAGGAGGACAATTTCGATAAACTTCCCGTGCTCTAATCAGTATCAATAGAGTGATGTGACTCACTTATGCATCCCTGCTTCATTCGGGGCTGATACAAATTCAAACTTGGAAAGTCCAAACTTTTCCAAATTCTTGGAAGGTGCACTATACCTTTTTATCTCTATGCTGGATGAAATTAAAAAAAAAATCTTTTAATTTAATTTCTATGCCAATTTACCAGCATGAGTTTACTAAAATATTTAAGATTAATAGGATTCAATGCTGCCGGCACTATCAGAGTGAATAGACTACCAAAGACCTGCTTTCTTACATCTTCAAAAGTTTTACGTAAAACGGGATGCAAAGGAGTTTATTTTTCTTCCAGTGAAAGAAATACATAATGGCGCTATATTCATAAGGTGGTTGGACAATAATGCAGTGACAATTGCTTCGAATGCCTATGGTGTAACGCTTTTGTTTCAATCAAATAGATATAGAACCGAACACAAACATATCCAAGTACCAAGACCTTTTGCCATTAGTCAGCATAATAGTGGATTGGGTGGAACTGACCTAATGGACGGAGATGTAAGCCGATATATGATTGCAATACTTCGAAAAAATGATGGTGGGTGATATTTGCATGGTTGGTTGATGTATCAATTGTAAATGTTTCGATTATTCATCGACCATCTGTGGGTACGGGTACAAAAATGTCACAACTGGACTTCAGACGTGAATTTGCAAATATATATCTATCTCGATATGAAACTGCCCCTTAAGGCGGTGGAAGAACCTCCAGAAATAGTATTTTCTTGAACAAAATTAGTGATGATTTGAGATATGATGGAAGAGATCATCTTTTGATACCCACTTCCCAGAAAAAAAAAGAGATGTGCAGATGAAAGATGTTCGTCAATTATTCGTACAATGTGCAAAATATTTAATGTCGGGTTGTTTGGAATGTAATTTTATGTTTCATCAAAAATGAGTAACAAACCTGAATAAATGTTTTTAACATGCATGTGAATTCATTTTCTGCAATAATCTGTGCAATTACATAAAAACCTAGTGTTGCCATAGGCAACATTTTTGAAAAAACTGCAAAACCTTTTTTATAAATTTTCAAAAAAAAAATTTATTCTTGCTTTAATGGGTTAAACATTACATAATACACTATATTTTTTATGTCTACAGTGGTATCTGACCCTAAATACATCTGCTTAGTTCTTCAAAATACGAGTGGTTCTGGGACGTATTTTAAATATCTGCCAATGTTACATTTAAAAAAAAAATTATTTAATAAATTATTCTATATATTGGAAAGATCTTTGATATCAGTCTTATTTTTGATAGAATTTTGATCTTTTTTATTTAAATCATTTCCAATATGCATATTTTGTTGGAGTTTTGTTCTTTTTCTATAATCTGTACATTTTTCAAAATCAAAATAGTGACTATTTATCTAGAGAATGCTTGGCTAAGGCTCAAGTATTTAATTTGTTGGTTTGTGCACTATGTTTGTGTGCAATAACCCTTCTATGTAGATATTTTTGTGATATCTTAGCTCATTATTACCCGTTTAAAACTCAATCCGTTTAAAAATAAACAATTATGGACATCTCCATTTAAACCTACTGATTCCCACTAAGAAATATTTAATAAAAAAATGCAAGGATTCAGTTTGGTTACAAAACAAATTCATTATAATAAATGATAAAATGTATTTTAAAATATCTTTGAGGTGTTAATTACCAACCGTTAGACGGTAAACCATTTGTTTTCTCGAACCCACCAAGTAATAAGAGAGCTACAAATTTTCATTGGCGACGAGAAAACAAAAGCAAAAGCCTCTCTTCTGTGTCGTACAAGAGCGCAACGGAAATGGAAAGGAGTGGGAGAAAAGCGAAAAGGGCGGGATGCGGGCAGCGGGAGGATGAAAAGGCGTCGTGACGGCGGCGCTATGCATCGCGTCATACTCGGATATTCAGGTCACAGACTGCAATGGGGTAACGTTGCTGTTAGTGTGGGTGGCTGTAGTTAAAGGTTAGAGGCCATAGAGACAACCTTTGTTTTTCGAGATGCTGGCTAGAGCTTTCGCGATATATTTTAAATGAAAACTGTTTAATTAGTTGTCCTAAAAGTTAGATATTGATTATGAAATATAGGGAGTTCATTTTTTACTTTCATGAAATATTTTATTTATACTTACATTATTCTTATATCCAAGGTCCTACATTGTTTATTGTTCATGGCACTAAGATGGATTATTGTATATATAGAAAACGTATTACGACAATCTAAAGTATTACAAGGGGACATATATCATTACTTCCGAAACTTACCGAACATACTAAATTTGTGAGATTTGCCCCGGAATCAACATTTTCCGGGCCAATTTTTTTCATGATTGCCAATTTTATGCATGATTGCATTTAGGGCTATGCTTCAATTTCCATACTTTTACACATGCCGTCTACTGTTCGTAAATTGTTTTTTTCTAACATCTTATTTTTTTAAATATAAATTTAAAGAAACTGCAGAAAATTTGACATAAAGTACTACAGTCGTCAGAGACGAACTTTTTAAAGGTGAATTTTTATAAGGGCGTTTTCTGCAATTTTTTACGATTTTTATGAGCATACCAGTCACTATGGAATTTCCGTTGTTAAAGCCTAATGTTCAATACCTCTGGAATGAAATTTTCGTTTTGAGTTTTGGCTACAAATGTGGGTTACAAATTTCAATTGCATTTGAAATATGCCTAAAAAACGCTGAATTTAAACTTTCACATTATAAACGATCTAAAATGTACAAAACTGCTTCTTTTCGATAACGCAAGTACGTTTTTCGAAAAAACACAACTTTAGCTACAAATTTCACCCAATACACTCTTCGTGGAGGCATTTCCCGTGACCTACGATCGTTTGTAATGTGAACGTTTAAAATCTACATTTTTATGCATATTTCAAATGCCTCATATTTGTTGCAAAAACTCCAAATCTCATGTTATTGGTTTTAAAGATAATGGAAAGAAATTCCACTATGGGTGGATTATATTAGTGGATTATAATTCCAATACCGGTCAATGGAATTATTATACCGGACAAAGGGATAATAATAAAAGTCCTCGAGAGAACAATAATTTTTACCGTCAGGTTGATACAAGTTTTATTTGAAATTAAAATTAATAAGTATTTATTTGAAATTTTGTTAAAAATTATTTCAGCTAAATTTTTTATTTGAAACATTTTTTTTCTAATGCGTATAGATACTGATTAAATCGATTCCTCCCCTTTTTTTGTTGCAAAGTTGCAAAAACTGTTTTGCAACTTTTTTGGGGTCTCAAAATTGACATTCTCGGCAAAATTCAGCTTGTTCGTATGATTTTGAGATGTCAAATCTCTAACGAATGGGCTAATAATGAATTATTAAAAATATTCGGGTATACCCTTTTTTGAATTCGAAAATAGATTTTCGAAATTCTTTTCAAGAAAGTACAATGAATTAACTATCAATAAATCTTCGACATTATATCTTTCTATATATGTGCACAATTCTTTTGGTCGGTTTATTCTACAGGGTGCATATCTAGTATGAGGAAGCTTAGTAGATCTGTAGTAGTATAAAAATTGTATATACATACCTTAAACTCCATATTTTAACATTAGTTACACTCTTAAATGGTTTTTCATAACGGCGTGTCTGAAAGAAATATTAAATAGCTAAACGTAGAGCAAGTAGACAATTAATTAAATCAAGAATTTGACAGAATACCAGTTAAACCAACGTACACAGTATCAGCAATGGTCACCAAAATAACAAACGAGGAAGTCGCTCAACCACTTAAAAACAAAGAAAGATAAAGCAGTTTGACAAGCTCATATCCCTGGGAGATGTTTAACAATGTACAAACTGCAGGGCAATAAAACTACTTAGTCATACCGTGAAAATATGGTAGAGAATAATTGATAAACGGATTCGTGAAGAAACCGAAATATCCGAAAATCAGTTTGGATTTATGCAAGATAGATGAACGACAGATGCACTTTTTATTATAAAACAGCTGATAAAAATATAGGAATAAATGAACAAACGCATGGTCTTCATTGATCTCGAGAAAGCATATGATAGAGTTCCTCGAGCGGTTATACGGTGGGCGCTTAATAAGACAGGCAGTCCTGGTGAGTAGGTGAAGATTGTGGGAGATACATATGAGGAGCAACAACGAGTGTTAGGATAGGTGTGGGAGAGATTGATAAATTTCATGTTCAGTAGGATTGCATTAGTATTCAATGTTTAATTCTTATTTATGTTCATTAGTGTTGATAAGTTTGGACGGTGAACCAAGTGATTGGGAAAAGTAATAGTTTTAAGCAGCTATGGTCGGTACTACAAAGTAATGGAGAAAAGATGCAGGTGCATACTGGTGAAGATTCGAGATGCTAACCAACAAGAAAAATAGCTGATTTACAAGTTCCTGGAAGGATTAAAGAAGGAAGACCAAAGAAGATTTGGTTGGAGATCTTTAGGCACGATATTTCGGCAAAAGGGATTGATATTGGTATGATTTAAGATAGAAGTTTATAGCGAAATGAAATGTGATTCTTACGTATACGCAAAGAGAATGATGATGATGTTGATTCCATTTTATATAATATATAGAAAGAAAAGACCTACTTCAGAAGTTGTGAATATTACAATGTTGTAAATGTATTGATCAATTAATTATAATATTAATTTAAATAATATTAATTTCTTTCTCTTTTTCAGGTAAGTAATTTATACTTTAACTACTGGTGCGTAAGTATAAAATTTCTAATCTTTTTCTTTTACGTTCATAATTATCTATTTTATGTTAACTATTAGTGTTTTTTGATGGTTTTCTCTCTTCAATCCTGACCCCCCTCTCGAAGGGATTGTAGGACTCTGTCTTTTGACAGATGTATAAAATTGTTATATTGATATCGGTCTTGGTCTGCATGTGTAGTAATTGGTTTGCTATCAAACCTGTCCACTATCTGATTTATCAACCAGGAGAATTTCTTCCGTTCTATCCATTTTTATTCCTTCGAAAATACCGTTTAGAATTAGCCAAAGAAACTCAGTCTTGGTGGCTTAATAATATTTAATAAATTTGATCTCCTATTCTTCGGAGAACTTTTTATTTCTGGTTCTACTAGTCCATGGTGTTTTGAGTATTCTTCGAAACAACCACTTCTCAAACGCCTTGATTTTATTTATGATGTCGACGTTCAAAGTCCAAGTTTCACACAAAAGTACATACCATACGTAACATCTTGTCACCTTTTCACGAACTTCCAAATTCAATGAGTTATCGGATAATAGAGACCTGAATTTTTGAAATGTGTTTCTTGCCAGTTCAGTTCTATATTATAGATATATACAATTTCGACAATCCGACGTTTAAGATATTTGAATCGTTGTACTCTTTCCAGCGTTTATTGGTTTAATTCCAGTTAGGTTAGGCCGATATCCACTTATGTTTATCGATAGTTCCCAATTTCTGCATTCTACGGTAATTCTATTGGTTAGTTATTAAAGATCATCGACCTTTTCAGGTAGAATCATGTTAGTGCCTGCTTATAGTCGGCATAGTGTACAGCACTGTTTTATGTATAAGCTCATTAGTTAGTAAGATTTCTTTAGACAAAAGATCACATCTGTTTTAAAAGGATTTTTCTAAGGGTTGGCCAAGAATGCATCAAATTTCCGGCCAGCAGTTCCAAATCGGGAAAAATAGCAATCATTGGAAGAAAAGGTGTATGTTCAGTATTTGATAAGAAAGTGTGTAATGGTATGACGATATTTGGTGCTAAATGTGTTTCTTGTTCTATTTTATTACTCCATTCTATTTTATCACCTCAAAGTTTTGACAATTTTCTGTCAACGTCTTTCTTCATCTTCTCTATCCATTTAGACCAAATACGTTTTATTCTGAGTAATGTAATATACCCTTTGGTTTATATTTTAATGCATTATAATTACTAATTCGTTATTTTGTGCTTTTGGCTATGCGGATGATCTAGTTATAGAGGTTAGAGGTAAGCTTAATAGTGTTATTACGGATGTTATGTAAGATTAATTAAATTTAATAATTACCTAGTGTTCGAAAGACGAACTTTCAGTAAATCCTAATAAAAGGACACTGGTTTCCACTAGACAATAGAAGAACACTGTTATTCCTGGAATATGTTAAGTATCTCGGAGTTATCTTTAATAAGCAACTTATACTTATATATATATATATATATATATATATATATATATATATGTATATATATATACATATATATATATATATATATATATATATATATATATATATATATATATATATGCATATAGGTGGAATACGCACCTCGAAAATATCACATACAATGCTCCCTAGATGTGCTGTATGCTTTTTGGCAAAACATGGGGGTCTATAAACCTAAAATGTTGTGTTGATTATATATAACAGCGGTCCTAACCCCAATTACTTAAGTTAAGTAAGTGTAGTGGAACAACATAACGCAACAATAGATTATAATAGAGTTGCAAATAGTGTAAAAACTTATGCAAACAAATCACGGCTGCAATGATGTCGCGCCCCCTGCATCGTTAAAGGGCATGCTACACCTTCATCCACTAGATGTATATGTAAAGTTTATCGCTCTAGAAAGTAACTTTGGTCTAATACAAGCTCAATATCTAAAACACGGCGACTTGACTATCTCGAGATTTTAACAGTTGCAACAACGCAATTCCTGAAGATAAACACAGATATTATGGATATAAAATAGGGTTTCTAAATATTATCATAAATGGTTGTTAGTTAACACAAATCTCCATCCTCGAATCACAAGAGGCCGACTTACTATATTGATGGGTCAAAAACACATGAAGAAGTAGGACTATGGGTTAATTGTTCTACCACTGGACTATCAACAGCCCTAGGAAATACTCGAATTGCTGATTGAGTTTGTAGTACTTACTTCTTTTCATAGCACAACCAATTTTCAGTATAGGATCTATGGCACACATAAAAGATCTTTCAGGTCGCAGTACACAAAGCTCTACGAGGCCTAACGAGTTATTTTACATTTACAATCTTACACACAGAGAGAGAAAGAGAGAGAGAGAGAGAGAGAGAGAGAGAGAGAGAGAGAGAGAACGGAAAGATTAGAAAACTTATCGTCGAGGGTAAAATTTAAGGGAAACGACTGCGAGAAAGGTCGCCCACAATCTGAGTGAATCATGTCAGAGGAATTATTACCGACACAATATTTAATTTATTTAAAATAAAATACATTACTGGCTAATAAGTAGTAGCGCTGTTTGTAAGAAACCGTGAATGTGTCGTTAAATCTAAAACAAAAGGAGCCCTGACCCTAAGTCCTTGAGAAAACCTATAATTTGCACAACGCCATTTTTAAAATTATTCCCAACAGCACTTTTAAACTGATTTTCGTGTTTTCAAGGGATTTGCCCTGAGAGTTTAAGAGGCTTCGTTATTTATGTTATTAGTATAAAGTAAGTTTTCCTACTAAACTTGATACTTTTAGAGAGGAAGAATTGAAAGTGTCGACTGAACTCACGTAACGATGTCCTATAAAGTTATGAAATATTCATCCAAATTGTGCATATAGAAAACGGAATAGAAAAGTGAATGGTAGTCTGAGACGAAACGACTAACTGGATAACTGGAATAAAACAAAAATTACTATTTCGATAGTAATCTTTTCCTAAACTAAACCTAAATTATTTCAAGGATTTAAAAAAAAATTAAAATACAGTTTATTCATTGATGTTTGAGAAAGGGCCCATATACTGTTCAATCGACTTGAAGATGGTACTTTCTTTATAAATGCCTTTTAGCTTTTGATTAACTTTGCTTTATTTATATCGGATAATTTCACTGGTTGTTGACTTCGGTGCCAAGATATGTTATAAGCTTCAATGTGTATTCAATTCAATTCAAAGTTTCAATCTCTAGTTCGTAAATTGTTAATTGTGTGTTTTCTATGCTAACTAATAACCACGTATGTTGTCTTGTTTCTTTTCATTTCTACTCTATACTAATTGCTGATTTCTGCGTTATTTTTTCTTGTATATCTTTCAATTCGTCTGAGAATACAACTGTATCATCTGCATATCTTATATTATTATTACCCATTTATAATGATACCTTCATCATCATTTTCTTGAGCTTGTTTCAAAATTCATGTTTTACTTACCATCTTTGAGTAATAAAATACATATAACCATGTTCTACTCCATGCTGAATTGAGACTACTTTTATGAACTGATATTGGTCTTTTATGTAAGATGTTTGGTTATAGAAAATATTGATCTTTATCGTCTATATTGTCAGTTTTGATGATTGAATTAGCTTGTCATATTTTTTTCTTCCAAATGCCTTTTGGTATGCTATAAAATGTACGTAACTATATGTCGCAGTTTACATGTCTACATCTTTATTATAGAATCTAAGTTCTAAGGAGTGCTTCTAAGATACCTAAGACGTCGCAAAAACCATGGTTGGTACGGCTCACAAATAGATCTGTATTTTAACAATTCACCACTTCAGAATTTCGACGGTTGTTGAGCTTTCATCATCATCATCATTTAACCCGGATCTATCCACTGCTGGATATAGGTCTCCCTCAGCCTTTTCCATTTATTTCTGTTTTGTGCTGTTGGCATCCAATTTTTGTCGATCCGTTTTATGTCATCAGACCATCTTGTTTGTGGACGACCTCTACTTCGATGTGCTTCTTGTCTCGGTCTCTACTGTATTATTCGCTGTGTCCACCTGTTATCCGACATTCTAGCTATGTGCCCCGCCCAGTTCCACTTAAGGGTCATAATTCTTTCTATGGCATCTGTCACTCCTGTTCTCCGTCTTATTTCCTTGTTCGTGATCCGATCCCTACGAGATATGCCTAACATCGATCGTTCCATGGCTCTTTGGGTAACACAAATTTTATTTCTTACTTTCTTGGTTAGTGTTAATGTCTCTGCACCATAATGTTGAGCTTTATGTAACATATTTTTAACGTCTGCAGTCAATCGGGGCGTGATCATCTTCTCATTGGACATATGAACCTGACTCACTCATTTGGTGACGTCAATATATGAAAACGAATCTATGAAATCCAAGATTGCTAACAGCATTAAATTACAAAGTAATTAAATGTTTGTATCTGCAGTCCGTTCTCATAGCAAGACAGAATCAAACTAGTGTTTGCATTAGTAAAATAGTGAGTCCTTATTGTTTCTGTTTTTGATACTTTATATTTAATTCAATATGAAATTACAATAGTTAATGTTTTTAGAATTTTTTTTTTCGGGCATGCGTATTTGGAAGCTTCCTGAAGTTTTGAATCCCTAATAGTATAGTCTTAATGCTTATCGACTTTCCAAACTTTCATAAGAATAATTTCAATTAAGGATCAAATACAACTGTATAACTAAAAACGATTCAAGTTTCCAAAGGAAAATATTTGAACATCGAAACGTTAATAGACTATTTATGTTAATATTTCGATAAGATTGAAAGAAAATCAACACTTTTCGTACAAAGTACACTTTCGCTATATATTTTCGACCTTTTATTCAGTCATCGACTCCCTATATCAAATACAAACTTGATTGATTACACAAGATTGAGACTTATTAGCTTATCTGTTCCCTAAATAAGACAGAAGATCGATATTGTGTTACTTTTCGATAAACTCCCAAAAGTAACAACAAAGGACGGCGTTACATGCGAGAGATTCAAAAAAGACGATAAAGACTGATGAAAAAAATTGTCGACATAGACCAAGCAATGTGCTCCAAAAATAAGATATAATTTTACAAGTATATAGACAAGGCAAAAAGTTCGGATTCGTTCGGAAAAATTCTCCTATGAGATTTTTTTGCATAGATACTTTTGTTACTCCAAAATAGGGTGCAAAAGGTCGCCCATTTTTTTAAACAAATTGTAATAATCAATTGTTTCTGCCTGCGCTATTTATTTATTAATTTTTTTGTATTACAAACTAGGTCTCTTCTAATTTTTTGTAAACTTGATCGATTTCAAGTTACAAACAATTTAAAACTGAAAAAAACGCAAAATTACAATTTTCAATCCTTAAAAACTCAAGTAAAAAATATTATTTTTGAATTCACCAAGGACCTAAATTCAAGATCAAACTTTGTTCTATCATTTCCCGATAAGTATTTTGGGCCTATTGAATTTTAAAACATTGTTTTTTAATGGTTAATGAAGCGTTTATGAAAGGACGGACATTCGGGCTGCGGTGTGTATAAGAGAGAGAAACAAGATCTATCGCACATATTTTTGCTGGTTTTAATTCTCATTGTACAAATGATCGCCCGCCGTGCCGTACGCGCTTCATTAAGAACTAAAAAACAATGTTTTAAAATAAAATAGCCCAGAATTTTCATCGGGATTTGACAAAAAGCTTAAACTTGAATTTAGGAACTTGTGATTTCAAAAATAATATATATTTTATTTGTGTTTTTCTGAAAATCGTAATTTTGCGTTTTTCTCAGTGTTAAATTGTTTATAACTCGAAAACGATAAAGTTTACAGGCAAATTACAAGAGACCTATTTTGTACAGAATGAATTGTTGACGAAAAAATTTATTGTTAAAATTTGTTTAAGAAATTGTTTAAAAAAAACAACTTTTTTGCCTGAGCGACCTCTGGAACCTTATTTTGGGGTATCTAATAAAAGTGATTATGCAAAAAACAACATAAACAAACAATGAACAAATTTAATTGTGATTTATAATTTCATTATGATTTAGGTTCATGTTTGTTTTATGTTGTTTTAGCTTGTAGTTTTTAATATAAATAAGACTAACGTACTGGGGCCTGATGATGAGAAATATATTGTAAACCTTGAAACCGGTAGCCCAAAATTTACCATAATTAAATAATAAAAACTACCAAAGATTGTCGGTAATGACTTATTTCCCATATACCAGTAGTTATTATGGACTCACATTGGCAACCTTTTCATCATTTAAAAGATATAGTTTTTTAATGGAATATCAAAACGGTTTTCTTGTAATAACATATTTTAGTATATTTTTCTCTTAATTATCGACTATTATAAATATACATTTTTTGTCTAATGGTGTATATGTCAAATTTATATTGTAATTTAATTTTGTTGTAGAATATAATGTCGCCAGCATTAGGTTACTGCATAATATGTTATGCAATACAAAATGTATAAATAGATACCAACACGTAACTAACAGCAAGCTTGTTTTTACTTCTCAGTTTCTGTAAGTTAATGTCTTACACTTTATCCTGTTTTTGACATACCAATAACGACCCACGACTCTTCTTGTAATAGTTTTTAAATAAAACGAATTATATTACCATCACTTTTATTACAAATCATACAAAATGATTATTATTCTTCCATGATTTATTAATAAAAATTGTATTGTATTTACATAATTTTATCAATCCATGATTGTAATAATGCTTGTATCACACAATAATCTTTTAACGATTCTAACATTTTTTTGCTGAAGTTGTACACTCGGTTTAAGTTGGGTTGTATTGAGAAAGCAAATTGCACCGCAGATACTCTAATAATGTACTCTAGTTTTTATTTATAAATATTATTCGGACTGAACCTAAACTTGACTGAAGTATATTTTTTAAAATTAACAAATACAAAATGTCTTTTATCTCTTGGTAATGCGTTAGGTATTAAAGAGCAGGGGCGGATACACGGGAGAATAGGGAAATTTCTCCCCCATCAAGAAGGTCCAAAGTTAAAGAAAACCTATTATTTATGTATTTTCTGTAGTTTGGGTTTATATTTGTTATGTCTTTTATTTGGTGTTTCATTGTGTCCTCTCCTCCAAGTTGGAAGTTTCCCTCCCAAGGCAAATTTCTAGATCTGCCACTGTTATAGAGAACTTAGTTTCGAAAATTAGTTTACGGATTTATTTAAAATTTGTTCTGTTGCAAGATTTAATATGTACTCTATGTGGATTTCGTAAACTTCATATTTACTTATATGATGAATAGAGGTATATACAATTGTTGTCGACATTCATGAACAATTGACACGAGATGTCAAAAAAATCCTAAATGAGATAGGTCACGGAATAATCCTTTTTTCTTTTAGTTAGTCACTCTCTCATAATGAATTCAAAACAATTATGATCATTACCCAACTGTTAGACACAAGTTCTTTGAATAATAAATTAATATAACTTTTCATAATAAAAAAACTGCCCAAATAACCTAGAAGAAAATCTGTTTAGTCCGTAACTGAAGAACCAAAATCCTGGTAGTTCTGATGTAAAGTAATTACTATTTAAATATGAATAAGCCACAATTAAAGGTTAAAGTACGTTTTTTGACGTTTCAATTTCCACTTCAGAATAATATTCTGATGTAAAGTCAGAAGTGATTTTTTCCCAAAAATGAAATGAACAATGGAATAATCGAATAGTAATCGATACCTTTGGCTCGTCTCAAAAACCAATAATCATTAAATTTCGCAGTTACAATAATGAAGCCAAGAAATATTGAACCGATAAACTGAAATTATGGATTATTGAAGAATTTATTCGTTGCAAAACCTTGAAGTGACGGAATGCACACAGACACCGTTACACATATACTATTAGAGAATCAGAGAGATTTTAAATAAACTAATATGTCACTTTAACACTGGAATTATGTCTTTACATTTTGAATCCACATCAAAATATAAAATGTATAAAACTCACTACTTCAATACAAACTCCAACGGCATGACTAGAATTCTCGACTCTGAAATAGTTAGTTTCTTATTTTAATTAATTTTGCACTAGTTTTATCTTCTTTACAGCTTTTGACTATTTTTAACAGACCTTTTTCTTCTTCAGGTCATCATCATCATCATCAATTAGCCTATATTTGTCCACTGCTGAACGTAGGCCTCCCGTAAAATTTTCCACCTATTTCTATCTTGTCCTTCTTGCATCCAGTTTGTGGTGATGCGCTTGATATCATCCGTCCATCTAGTCGGTGGTCGTCCTCTGCTTCGATATGCCTCTTGCCTTGGTCGCCATTCTAGAATCTTTCTGGTCCATCTATCATCCGTTAATCTGGCAACATGTCCGGCCCAAGCCCATTTAGCCATGGCTATTTTTTCAACTGCATCTGTGACTCCTGTTCTTCTTCTTATTTCTAGGTTTAGTACTTTATCTCTGATGGTAATACCTAATATTGATCTTTCCATAGCGCGTTGTGTAACTCTTATTTCATCTATTATTCTTTTTGTCAAAGTCAGTGTTTCTGCACCATATGTAAGAACCGGTAAAACGCACTGGTTAAAAACCTTTCTTTTTAAATAAACTGGGATAACAGACTTGAAAATGTTATTCAATCTACCAAAGGCCTGTGAGACCTATCCTTCTTTGTATTTCAGTTGTCTGATTATCTCGGCCTAAGCGAATCTCATGCCCTAGATATTTATAAGCTATTACTTGATCGATGCTATGGCTCTCAATCAGAATTTTACCGCTGACTACAAGGTTGGTCATAAATTTTGTCTTTGAGGTGTTAATTTTAAGACCAATTGTTTTTGACACTTTATAGAGCGTGTGAAGCATTTTTGTAGCTTTATCAACTCTATCAGATATTAAGACGATGTCATCGGCAAATCTTAGGTGGTTCAGATCTTCCCCATTTATATTAATTCCCATGTTATCCTCTCGTTCCATTTGCTTGAACATATATTCAAGAACAGCTGTAAACAATTTAGGGGAGATAGTATCACCCTGTCTAATTCCACGTTATATTCGAAACTTCTTGGTATCTTCATGAAGACGGACACAAGCTGTACCAGTTTCGTATTCAGACGATTTCCTGAAACCCTTCTCTATCGGCTGCTGCGCGAAATACCTAATTCTTCTACTGTGCAACCACACCATTGTCTAATATAACGCAGCCATGAAAGTTTCTTTCGACCAATCCCTCTTTCCCTCCCCTTTTCCTTGTATTAAGTATAGGCGAAGTAGATGGTATTTGAGTCCTCTAATTATATGGCCGAAGTACTCTGTTTAACAGATCACACACATGCAAATATGGTTTAACTTGGAATCACCTTGTGTACGAGTTTCCTTACATTCCTGACACATAGATGTTCTGTATATATTCAGAAGTAATTCAAAGGCCTTAAACGTATTATAAATTACTTTATTTTCTTTAAATATGTGTTTTAAAAATATCAAATCACATTTAAAATTAATTAATAAATACAAAGACATCGACATTTGCAATAATAACTCTGCCTTCTCCAATCATATTCTTTCAACAAATAACTATTATTCCCTTCTAAATGTTAAAATGTATTTATTAATTAATAATTTATTTCCTAGATGTTAAACTCTTACATACTTGCAAAAATAGTAATAGATTGGATATTTATAATCATATGAAATTAGTAGAGGTAAATCAAATGATATTGAAATAGTTTTGAATAAACAGCTTCTGCCATCTGGGTCTTACTTTTCTAAAAACGTAAACGTTTAATTCAATAGTTTAATTAAACTTAAACCATACTATTTTTTTCACCCCCATTTGTCATGTCATTAGATGAGCTTTACTTTTATCTTTTTTGTTATTAACTAACTCTTGAGGATACTACTCTCCCTCTTTGTATGTTGTCACCTCTCAACAATTAACCCAACTTGCAACCTAATGAGCAAATGTTTCAGTTTTCAACTTTTTACCAGTCTTCGTTGACTGTTCACATTATATTAACACGTTGTTGTCCACATTATATTGATATAAATTTTTATAACTTAACTCCTGATGGTATATCTTTTGTGGCCCTGCCCATAGTCTAGCAGTATTGAGCAAAGTAGCCTTCGAACCTATTGTTTTTCGGTGTCCTAAGTTTAATTCTTCATAATCTAGATCGACTTCAAACGCAGGTTACAAGCATCACTGCTAGATTTAACACTAAATTCATTTTTATTAAAAAATTGCGATAAACTAGTCAAGTCCAAAGCAAGTCTATATAGCGAGAAATTTATGGAATTTTTACAATTTTTAAAGTAAGTTTTTTAGCAAGTACTAGCAAACTACTAGCAAAAATATTTGTTAAATAATAAGCCTAATAAAACTTCCTTGACAAAGTCAAGTCATGATACTATAACTAACAAGATAAGTCAACGCGCATGTTCTTGCATCTCTCTCGCACACCTGTGACGTAAGCCTGAGACAACTTTAATGATGCCAAGTTAAATGCTCTATCTGTTGCTATCCTGTGTGCTTCAAAACTTAATGAATGATATTTTTATTTATTCATTGATGTGGTAAAGACTTTGTATATTATATTGTTATATAAATTTTGTGGTGAAAACATTCAGTTTACTGTGTTAATATCACCTAATTTATTTATCGTACGCAACTTCCTCTCGACTACCTGTAGCTACTTTATAAAGAAGACTAATTATTTGGTTGCCATAATGTATTGTGCAGTGGTGGGTTGTTTAAACAATTATCATAAAAAAAATAAATCTTTTTCGAAGTGTCGTTTTTTGTGTTGCCTAGAGACAGACAAATGCGTAAAGTATGGGTCTTCAAGTGTTTTCAGCGAGACAAATTTAATGTAGAAACCGCGAGAATATCATCAAAACATTTTACAAAAGCTGACTATTGTTCAAAAGAAAAACTGTAGTGGAATATTACTGCTAATAGTATAATTAATTATTATGAAATTGTTACTGAAGAGATCTTTTCCTCGCTAAACCTTCCTAGTGGTGATACAGAAATTAACCCTGAAAATTTAATTGACAGTCATCAGGATTTTATTAATTCGACTATAAAAGACCTGGAATGGGATTGATTGGAAAATTTAGCCGGTTTCATTGCATTTAAGTTATAAAAAAAGAAATATTTGGATATATTCCGGACGCTAACGATAAATCATTTACTTGGGTAAACCACGTTTCTGAGGGTGGTTTACTCAAACCAACACTGGAATTTGTAACTAAATGTAGTGAACTGGAACATATTTTTCGTAGTTATAATGACAACAACAACAAATTAAAAATAACTAAACATTATTTAAAAAACCTAACAGAAGCTGCAAAATACGTAAATGTTAGCGAAGATGTAAAATTACTTTTTTTATATGTAAAATGTATTTAATACTAATTCTAAATAAAAATATTAAAGGTAATTATTACAATATCCGCAACAGAAAAATCACGAAGATTGTAAAATAAATGTCTAAATGATATTCATAAAGTCTGAAGTATGACCTGCTTTTACTTATGTTTCAAATTCTTTACATTTTACCGGCCTTTTATATTTAATTTATGTTTTTGTAGCAATATCTATTTTGTTTGTAATACACACAATCAAATCGAAGATTCATATATTTCTTTAATTAATTTTACAAATTACTTATTCATTTTCAAACCACGTTTTCACAGAAAGTAACTAGTTATGACTTCTTAGTGCACGATATGGCATCGAGGTATACTTACCGTTAACAGTTTAAGTTTCGAAGTTGTTTATTACAGTAATAGAACAACGTTGCCATGTGATGCATCGTTAAAATAAGATCCACACAAGTCCCCTGGCTTTGTCTCGATATGACGTCATGCGCAAAGTCGATTAAAATTAGAACGGCAAGTGAGCATACCTTGTTTGTTATAGCAAAGAATAGCGTCTATATTCTTTGGTTATAGTATCATGAAGTCAAGTCATTGGCACGTCATTCATCATGTTAACTACGGTACTACCGACCCGTTTAAATACGTGATTCCATGATCTCAATGATGATTTTTTTCGATGGCTTTATATTTTATTTCTTAGACACGTTCTCTATATTTTTTAACTTAAAATCGTAGTAGAACATAATGTTAAAAAAATTGAATAAAGAAGAGAGTGAGCCGTAGAAGACAGAATATCTCGAATTCCAAATTTCAAATTATGCAATAGGTAAAATTTTAATAGGTTTTTATTTTTTGATCTTAAATAAAAAAAAAGAAACGTCACCGTTTAAACCACATTTTTATAGATTTTGGTAACGAACAGATCATACAAACATCATATGTATGTACAAATCATACAAAAAATTATTAAAATAATATACATAGTCCCAGTATTCTGTGGTATCAGAAGTTTCAATATATCGATCGCGTAATACCCAATTTTTTCATCTTCTCTATTTTAAACTTCATGAAAAGATACAAGCCTGACTTCTCGACACTATTACGACCTACTCTTCCTTTTTGAATCACTTCTGGCTGGTCTATTCGATAGAGTTCCGTGCTCAACAAAAAAAGTCGTTTGTAAGTGACTTTTCCACGATGTTAAACGATAAGTAGGTCGTAGCCTTCAAGGGGTTCATAGGTCGCATAAGGCTGATTCAGCACCCCCCTATTCCCCGGAGTTTCCACTGTATAAAGCCACCTACCCGAGACTGAACGGAGTATGGGGGAAAGAGAAGCGGGTGAGAACTTCAGAATCGGTGTTGCCAGATGATGAATGAATCGGAGCTATGTAGTTTTCTTGACACTTTTTCCAGTGTTCTTAAAATTTTAATTACAACAAAGCTATATAACGTTTTCAATGTTCTTAATATTTTTTTATTGTAAATCCTTTCTATTTTGAGTAAGAGGCGCATAAATGTATACATTTTGCTCCACATAATTCCATTTTGATTTCATCCAATTAGTTAATTTTTAATGTCTTCATTTTAGATGTGTCTTGTCTTGATCTTTGTATTATTGTATACATATTACACATAAAATATTTTAGATATTATTTACAACTTTACGAGTTTTGTCGTAAGGAAAGACACCAAAATTAAACAGAAAATTCCTAATTGACCCTTCTACTTCCACATCGGAAGCAGCTTAAGAAATATGTTTTTTAAACGGCAGTAAGGCAATCTAAAAAGCTACAGACTACATTGTATAATGTGTATAGTGCTGATACAGAGAGAAAAATAGAAAATTATTGTGCACTTGTTTTTCTTTTTTCTTTGAAAACCGTTTATTCTTACACTGGTTGTACAACAGTCAATTAGCTTATTGTAAATCTTACATTAACGTACTAATCTGAGCACTTCGGCAAATCTGCTATGTATAAGCTCTCCTGGTATAAGCTGTCCGTTAAGACCTATTGGGGATAGAGACATAATCCCAGACCGGGGTTGCTGCTGCAGCGTTGCTACTGTCTGCTCAGTTCCTGTATATCTTTGTTTGCCATCTCTGGACCAACTCGTTTGCCGTTCTCCGTGTCCATTTTATTCCCACGTGTTCCGTACCGTGCCAAGGCTATACCTAATCCTTCGGTGTTAGGTCTCTGGGGCATCGCTTAGACAGCACTTTTCCTCCTGGGCCATGCATTCCGGATTCGCAGTATAAATCTCATGTAATAGGCCACTTGTGATGCGGTTGTCTGGTAATTTGTGTAGTGTACTGTACAAGTTAATCGTTAGGGTAAATATTGCGCGGAGTACTACTCGGTACGGAGTTCCTGCGCCTCCTCTAGTATTTAGTACAGTTTGTCAGCTTTAACCTTGCTAGTAAATGATATTGCCCTCAAATTTATGTTGAATATGTTTAAATATGAGCACTATTACAAATGTTTAGATTTACTGACAATCTTATTATTATTACTATGGTAATTTATAAATGTTCTGCTATTAAACCAGTAATATGAGTTGGTAAAATTAAGAAAATTGCGAACATTGTTTAACTAGTAATAAACATACTTCCTACATATAGAGCAAAAAAAATCTCGACACATGAGAAACTTATAGTGGGCATTTATGTATAATTATTGGCAACACCGTTTACATACCGCCAGTGAAAAGCCAAACGAAAAGCAGATCGATATGACAAGGCGCACTACTTTGGAATTTGTTAGAGATTGAAATGATAACTTAAAGAAGGATTTAAAAAGCAATTTGAAGGTATGATTCCATCGGATTAATTTTTTTTGACTACTCGTTTCTTTCTTTAACGTTATTCGTTTGGTATTTATTTGAAAGAAAAAGTTCTATACAAAGGAAACCAAATAACTGGTAGACAATACAGTCTATTATTACGTCGGTTTATATAATCGGTATTGAGTTATCGAAATGTCTTCGCCGTAGTGCATACATGGTTTTTCGCTTGAGCGTATAATTGTAATTAAATTAAGATTGAAATAGAATCTTTAATGCAAATAAAATTAAATTTTAAAATATTCAATATCTGAAATTAACTTTCAGAATATAAATATTTATAAGTCGTACTGAACCAGAGCCCAATTTGAAAGTCACACGTCTCACATCACAAAGGTGTTCAACAAGACTATAAGACCAACATATTCTCATTCCTTTCACGGAGATCATAATATACGTATATAATAGGAAAAAATTTGTCGACATTTCCTTAGACTATTTTAGTCTTTCGGGTCACCTATAATACTGATATATTTCAGTAGCAGCAACAACAAAGTCGTTATCAGTCAACCATTTGTTGATAAATAATATAATGGAAATTCCCAAATAATTATAAAAAGTGAAATTGTATTTGGAAGCAAACTAAAGCATCTGTTTTTTATTTAAATGTAAAATTTAAGTCTTGATAAACTCAGTAATTATATACACACAAAATATTTTTCTTGTAAGTTAACCTTGTTAAGGTTAAAACAAAAATAAACTTACCATTCTTCCAGATTTTAATTTAATTCACTTTTAGATTTTTCTGCAAACACATAAAATATAATATGTTATGTACTGCCTTTACCGTAAAAATATAAAACATATTAACAATTTACTACAAAGTTATTCATAGTGTTAATTATAAGTGAGGTATACTTCTGGTTCTAGAATCACTGCTAATTCTTTTGTATTTTTTAACTGTTCGAAATCCTAGAATACAGAACTGCAGAATAACAGATGTTATTAAATGATCATATTTTTGCTGGCGGGTATGTGAAGCGCAATTGTTAAAAATCCCCAAACCAATCAAATAGACAAACATACAATGGTTCGTTTCTATTTTATGTGTTTGTAAGCTCTTTGAAATCCAGTGCATTTATGGAACTGGCGATAAACCCATTACAAATTTAAAACGGTTGAATTCCCCAGTTACAATCACTGTTTCATTTCATTTACACTATTTTGTCTTGTTTTATGACTTACAGGGGGATTTAAACTTTAACTTACCTAACTTTAAAGGTTAATTTTCGACACAGTTTAATTTTGATATTTTACCTTATTCATATATTGCTTCTAATAGAGATCATAAGTAAATAAGAGTATTTTTTAACTTTTCACGAAAAAGTCTCACTATTTTCACACAATTCAATTATTTACGGTACGGCTGATATAAGTTCTTTTTGTGATAACATTAAGGCGCAAAAAATTATCGTCTCTTTGTCGTCTCCATTTAAAGTCATTGCCTGAACAGCTTCATTTTCATGTGATTCCTCCTACTCCTTCCAGAAACTAATAGTTTTGCCATTCTTCGAGTTGGTTGATTAGTGTCTCGACATTGAACATACCTCACCCGAACCATCTTAATCTATGCTTTCTTATTTTGGCATAAATTGGTGCAAACCCTAATATACTCATTCTTAATTTTATCCTTTTTTTGTCACTCCACTAATCCATCTAACATTTCCGCCTCATGCATTCATTGTTGCTGTTTCATTTTAACTGTCCAATATCCAGTTCGTATGTAATAGCTGGTCATATGGCAGTTTTATAGAATTTTCCTTTCAGTTTCATTGGAATCTTTTTATAACACAACGAACCACTCATATCTTTTGTAGCGTTCCATTTTTCTAGCCCTTAAAATTTTGGTTATGCGATGGCTGGTAACGTGAGTTCTTTTTCTGGGGCCGGCATTAAGTAGCCGTAACCATAAACGTGTCAGTACAACTGCAGTTTCAACGCCCAGCTATGAAGCCGTACTTGTAAATTATTTCTTCATAATTCTGCACTACCGTTTCATTTCTGCCGATTAACAGAAAAAAGGGGACTCTGACCTTTCCGGATTCTTACCTGCCCTTGTCGCTTCGTAACATATGACTTCCATTTCGACAACATTTAAAGTGAGTGTGTACATATTTTATATAGACTATTTTTGTTAAAGTTTATGGTCGATTAAGGAGACGTTTGTATATTTCATCTTATGATTGAATTTGTACTTATTTCAATTATTGAGTTAGTAAGTTACGCTTTTATTATTATTATAAGTATATTATGTGTAACATTTAACCATATATTTTTTTGGATATATTTAAATTAAAGATATATTGATATGGTTGAATTAGAGAATATTACGAGAATAATATGTGTCATTTGTAATTAGTAATATTAAATACAATCCAAAAAGCTTTTTTCAGTTTGACAGATTGTGGTCCGAACCCTTTTATTTATGAATTTTAAGCAGAAATTCATTTTGAATAATCATTTATTTTAATTTGTTCGAGGATCGCAATCTATTTAGCTATTAGATTATTGATGTTAGTATGTGTCGTTTTTGTATTTTTTTAGTAATGAATTAATACATTTTTTTGAAGTTTATTATTTTTTTGATGATTTTACTCCTTGAGCTGTTTTTGGCGACTGTTTATATGTTATGTTTTACAGGTGGATAATAATAATTTGACACGTAGTAGTTAAACATATTACTGCTTCTATTGTGAAAGTTTTCGTCTTTAAATATTTAGTTACTACACACTTTCATTTCTGTCTTTAGTGGAATCACAGGAAAAGTTTTTTTTTAAGTTTAATATCTTGAAGATCTTTTATGCAGGACAAATTGTAGATGTGTCATTTTGTAAGACTTATTTTGTTAATAATTTTTACGACATATTAAGTAAATTGAGAATTTTCTTACTTTTCCTTACATGAAATGGATACGTCTATTGTTGCGTACCTGTAGAAGGAAGAAGTAAATTTCGAATTGAAGATTCGTGAGACGAAATCACGAAGAAGTTGTAATTGTTTCGTTTGTTGTCCTTTACTTTTTTCTTGTGCAGAATTAACATTTTGTGCAATTTTTGGGAATTATAGAGTTTGCAGTTGTAGCGTATCTTAGAAGTAGCGAATTAGATTTCTTCATAATTTTTTTGTAGGTGCGAGGCCTATATTAAATATCGTTTCTGTCTGCCTTTATTAACATTTTCTTTACTTTAAAGAATGGTATTGTTGTAATGATTTTTCTGTCGTGTAATTTTAGATCTCTGTATGAACATATATGTAGTAGATGTGTTATTGAGTGCAGTTGTATGTTTTTCACCATTCTTGTTCCAAAGCCTAGTCCTACAATGTATTGTTTCATATCTTCTCCTAAATTGACCTGTATGTTCATTAAAATCATCTCCTGTTATGATTCCTCCTCAATTGATCATATAAAGCTTTTCTTTCATTCTTACCCAGACTGACTTGTTGCATACACAACATTTAACACTTCTTTATCAAATACAAAATTTTACTGACATTATTCAATTACTCGTTGTTACAACTTCTACTACGGTACCCTTCATTCCTCCGTCAGCAATTATACTAACTTACTCTTTTGTTAATTACTTTTCCCTACATATCACAATTTTTATCATTCACATAGTTCTTTCGCCTGTTGTCCTTTCCATCTCGCCTATTGAATGCAAGCAATTTGTGTTCTCCTTCTTTAAAGCGAACCTACCAACTCCATACTCCTATCTGTTAGAATTCCAAGATTTCAAGATCCGATCCTTATTTTTGTAATTTGTCTGTAATTTTTGTTATATTGGGAAAGTCTTTTCATTATTATGGCCTAAAAAGATTTTCGGATATTTTATGCCTGAATACCTTTTCATCAGCATCATTTTCTGCCCGATATGTATTGTTTCCCGTTGTTTCAATGTAATGTTTCCCGTTATAGGAGACACGTACTTTATATGGCATAGACTCAGTATATGTAAGATTGGTAAAAAAAACGCTTATGCTTTGAAATCGCGTAAAAATTACTGAGGAAACTATTTGCTTAATTTACTATCTACGAAAAATGAAGGAATTAAAAAAATAAAACAAAAGAGTATATAAGTTAATAGCATCTAAAAGTTTTACTTAAAAAATCGTTTATAAAAGGCATAATAATATAAAAAAAAACCTTTTCGGGCTACACAACAGAACGTTTTTGGAATTACTATTCCATCATCAGTGCTTTTACTAGGTATAAATGAGTGAAACCACTAAATACACGGGTAAAAACCCTTTACACGTTGGTAAATTAGTTTGAAATTACATTGCTGCTGATAATATTATAGGATGTTTAAGTTTTAAACGGAATTTACTTCATGGCAACGTAAGACTCCCACACTGGGGTTGCTGGCCCTGCGACGAAGTCTCTATGAGGACCTTTTTTTGTCTTTAATGAGGAGGGGAGTGGTCCAAATATTCGAAACATACCTCGGTCCTAGAAGCTGGACAGAACCGCCTTCCAGCCTCGGTTATGCAGGTTTCCTCCAGCGTGGCCACGATGATATCCGAGACCACGCGCAAGGGTTGTTCGGACACCATCGCCGTCAATGCCAGAGACCCACCTGCTAAAAGAACACCCCCTCAGTGGTGAATTACCGGCCGGATCACCCTGATTGGGACGCAACATCGGCACGGCATTCACCCGATCTCTCATTCACGCAATCTAGCAATTTCTCACTACGACTGGATTCTGATCTCCCTCTGTTACTCCCTGTTCATGTTCAATCTCGCCCCTTCTCATTCTGCCTTATCTTTTTGCTTGCTCCTGGTCACCCTGCCTCCCTTCGGGTCGCCTTTCTTCTTGTTCCTTTCTCTCCAGCGTTCTTCTCACATATCTCTGAACTCTTCTCCATCAATCTGATGACCTAAGCATCTCCTCCACGAATTCCGTAACTGATCATCTCGTCCCATTCCTCTTGTCACACTATTATCGACCTCTCCCTTTCTTCTTTTTTTAAACGTTCTGTTGCTATGTCTCCATTTCTACTCTCGTATATTCTTCCTCTTTCTTTCACTAACACGTGCATCAGAATACACCCGGAGATAACTCCCAACGCCTCGGCAGAGACTGCTCTGTATGCACACGCCACCCTCAATAGACTCTTCGTATCTGCTAGGGTGAGCTGCTTTCTTAAGCCTTTGTTAAAACTGCAGTACTCCAGACAGGCGCAGCGTAGAGGACGATCGATTGCACAACAGAATGAAGGGCCCTCCTTCTCTCAGTTTTGGGTCCTCTGATGTTGGGTAGGATCCCTCCAACGCGGCGGATCTCACCGCAGCTCTTTGGGTCACCGCCTTTACGTGCTCCCCCTACTTTCCGTTTTGACTCAGAGTTACCCCTAAATACCTCACGCATTTATTTGGAAGCACTCTCTTTCCTGCACATTCGAATGTTATCCCGTTCCTTTTCCTTGGTCCCTTGAGAACTATATCCTCGGTTTCTATGAGGACCTGTAGATAGCAACTCTAATTGCATCATTATAGTCAAGCTAAATACATTGTATTACTGTTCTTTCTGTTAAGGAGTGTAGTGATGAATTTCTCGTTTCGGGAATGTCATCTTGCTAATCCGAAATAATATTCACGGTTTATTACAAGGACAAATTCAGCACGTGAATTGTCGGCCATCTCTACATAATACCACTTTTCGGGTTTTTGTGGGCGGGAATATACATATTGTAGGTTAAACGAAGCAAAACTTTTTATTTTGATCATATAATTAAGCTTTTCAATATACTTTAATTCTATAAATTTAATTTGTATACTATTTTAACTCTTTAACTCATATATTGGTACCATATTGAAAATAGATTTGTTTTATTCGTTTTGTATTTATTAGATTTAAGAATCTATAAACTGTGTCATACTGTATGTCTGGTTTAAATATAATGCCATTCTATTCCTAGTCCATTCAAAGCAGCGCATTGAATTAACATTCGAGCTACATTGGATCGACATCGGATTTGGGCTGTAAATTGTGCCCGGACTGTCCGGATATGTAGAACGCATGTAAATTACTACAGACGCTGGGCTGGATGGTAATCACAGTTTAGTACTCGTAGCAATAAAATAACATTGTTGTTGGAATACTAATAAATGGAGTGATTTACGGTAAATCGTCTAAGGAGACAAGAAAAGTTACATAATCTTCTTACTTTTATTGTTTGTTTTTTTTTTAGTTAAATGAGGACGAATCCATTTCTTATACCTACGTAGCAGTCTTGCCTGTCTTGCATTTTAGACATGGTTTTATTTTACTCTCCGTTTTTTTGAGTTTTTGAATTTTTGTCATACGATAAAGTGTAAGTTAATAATAGAAACCTATCAATGCGTAATATATTCGTGAGAGGCTTCTAAGATGCTAACTATTAAAAAGGGCGATATTGGTACTATCGCAGGATCCTAAAGATTTTTGTCTCGCACATCTCCAATGAAGATATTCTTCGAAACATTATAAAGAGAAGGAAAACAGAGTTAAAGGACTTAAATACCATCTAATTTACTTAGTTACTTACAAATAGTTTAAAAGTTATTTAATTTCTTTATCCCTGAGGCTAATTATTTAAACTATTGAACTTGCCCTTTGAATGATGCTAGACACATTTAGCAAATTTCATAGGATTCTTTAAGACTTAAACTATCTCAGAAGTTAAATGCATATTGCGTTTTCATCGAAATTATTTACAAAATAAACGTTTGAAAAAGGGGTATGTGTTTTGCTTATAAACAATTGTAATAACTTTTATATTCTTCAAACTACAGACTTGTACGTACAACCATTGGATAGCTGGTGAAAAAACTCACATTTAAAAAAACCTATGACGAATAGAAACGAAGTTAGCGACTATTTTTAAAAAAATCATATCTCCATTGTTTATAAACATTAAGAAGTAAAATTTGCACAAATTTTGAATGAAAATCTTCGAAACGAAGGTACTTTCGAAAGATCGACATAGGAAAGTGGAGAGGATAACTGTTTCAGCTCCGTTTTTTTTTTTTCGACATCGGAACTTTAAATTGAAACACGTAGGAAAAATTTACATTATCTCGGCTTCCATTGCAGCTGGAAGCCTCTTTTTTTATTATAGGGTAGCTCGTCGAAATAGTTTTCACTGGCCGGAAAATATGAGAAACTTCGGACAAATTGAGTCCATTTGAAATTCATCGTAAAAACTAACTTTTTTTTTAATTTGGCTGGAATAGTATGTCACAGTATTAATAATGATGACATAATTTTCACCCGCCCCCCTCGGAAATCTCAGAAAATCCCGGAAAATCAACATATATATTTTTTTCATTTTATATCAATGATGTAATAATACTTATACATTTTATAAATTAAATTTCAGGTAATTTGATACACATTATATTATTATATTCCTTATATTAATTAAAATTGTTTGTATTTTTATAATTAACAATATTGATTTTTATTCTATTTTTCGTACAAATATGATATACAATATTAATCTAATCTGCGTTACTGCTTTGATAAAATAAGTCGATTTTTTCATCACTTGTCTTAATAAATTTTGCAATGGTTATTGAACTTTACTTTTTTTATTTTCTTTACATACATTGGTTTAAAAGTTAAAATTTGGTTCATTCATTCGACTTAACTGTCAGCTCTGAACCTTTTTGTTGCAGGTTGTTTGTCTTCACTTATTAAATCCATCCATCCATCCATCCAATGGCGCTACAGCCCAAATCGGGCCTTGGCCTCCTTCAACAGGCTTCTCCAACCATCTCTATTTACCGCTGTTCTTTTCCATGAACGCGTTCCCAGGCAGTTCCTGGCATCCTCATCGACTTCATCTTCCCATCTCTTTTTAGGTCTTCCAACAGGTCTTTTTCCCTGCATTCTTGCATTTCACTTATTAAATCAGTCTCTAAATATACATCTTTAGAATCACTGTCGTCATCAAACGTAACTGTACCGAGGTAGCAGCATATTTTCTCCTCTACTTCTTCCTCAGTACAATTTATGTACAAGTTCGTACAATTCAAACCACGTTTTCTGCACCCACATCTAGTAGTTTTGCAACCTATGGTGCATTTACATGTAATGTGCTTTAATTTCTCTTCGGGAATTAAGTTATCTAGAGTATAAATTGGTTCAAAACCAGTGGCACTTTGTCTCCAACCATAGGCACAAGCATCTAACTTATTACCTAAACACATTTGTAATTGATAGTAAACCCGAAGAACATGCTGTTTGGTTGCACCTTCAGTTGATGACAGAGTTTCTAGTTTAAAAGATTTACCGATATTTCTGTTTAATTGTAAGTATCTTAAATCATTTAAAGAAAGTGTATCGTTGTATTTTTTTTTATAATTTATATCAACTGCAATAGAGTATAGAACCACAATCACCTCACAACCAATTCACAGCAGAACAACCCTCCTAGAAGAATCCTTATGTCACAACCTGTGGGAAATAGAAGTGGGGGTAGGCCAAAACTCAGATGGAGGGATGGTGTAGATGAGGATGGTAGACAAATAATCGCAGCAAATAATACTGAAAGATAATTTCTTTCGATTTAATGTACAATGTAATCAAAAATTTTAAAGAATTACCTAGTAAAGAGTACAAAAAGACTAAAAAAAATGATCTGCACCTTTTGAATGGAAATATGTTTCAGATGTCTAAAATAAATCAAAAAACAGATTTTTATATTATTAATGAAAAATCAGAATATTGCAAGCTTATATAGAACGAATCTTTTAAAAAGATATAAAGTTATAACAAGCATAATCGTATTTCTAAAATCTGTAAAGACTTTTTATTTTAATAAGTTGAAATTTAATTATAATTATAAACAGTAAAGTAAAAGCAATAAAAATAGTTCAAAACAAAGGTTTAACTTATATGGCATATCAATAATTTAGCCATTTATAAAACAAAAATTAAAAAGGAAAATGCTTACTTTAAAACTACTACTTACTGCTTGAACAAGTTAATGACACAGTCTGCTGTTTATTTTGAAATAATCTGTAATAAATAATATTTTTCACTAATTACACAAGTTGAAAATAATTAATTATTCATTCAATAGTTTTAAATATTACTTACAATATTTTCAATCAAAAAGTAATTAAATACGATTAGTTCAAAATACACAAAATATTTTACTCAAAGAAGTATAAGTATATCGCTTTCTAAAGCCACTACACTGAGACTGACGAAATAGTGGAGCGTGGAACTGAAACAGTTTCCCCACCACTTTCCTATGTCGATCTGTCGAAAGTACCTTCGTTTCGAAAGGCTGTAAGTTTCGAAAAATTGGATGAATTTTATAGATATAAGTTTCAAATATCAAGTTTAGATTTTCATTCAAAATTTATGCAAATTTTACTTCTTAATGTTTATAAACAATGGAGATATGATTTTTTTAAAAATAGTCGCTAACTTCGTTCCTTAAAGTTTTTTTACCAGCTATCCAATGGTTGTATGTACAAGTCTGTAGCTTGAAAAATATAGAAGTTATTAAAATTGTTTATAAGTAAAAAACATACCTCTTTTTCAAACGTTTATTTTGTAAATAATTTCGATGAAAACGCAATATGCATTTAACTTCTGAGATAGTTTAAGTCTTAAAGAATCCTATGAAATTTGCTAAATGTATCTATCATCATTCATAGGGCAAGTTTAATAGTTTAAATAATTAGACTCAGGGATAAATAAATTAAATAACTTTTAAACTGTTTGACTGATTGGGGAGAAATTTCGCACAAATGCCACCGAATATTCTTCTCAGGATCCTTCGTTCAAATATAAGCAGGAGATTTTCATCTGCCTTGGAAATGGTCCATGTCTCCGACCCATATGTCAACACTGGTTGTATAAGGGTTTTGTACATGGTTATTTTTGTTTTTTGGCTTAAGTTTCTGCTTCTCATATGTCTACTCAGTCCAAAATAGCATTTGTTTGCTAGGATTATTCTTCGCTTGATTTCTTCCGTCATGATGTTCTCCTTGGTGATCAGGGAGCCTAAGTATGTGAATTTGTCCACCACTTCAAAGGTAGAGTTATCAACCGTGAATTGGTGGCCGATGTTTCTGGCTCTATTGTTGGGTGTTGATGCCATTATCTTAGTTTTTTCCTCATTGACTTACAGGCCCATATTTTTTGAGGCGTTTGACAAGGTGGTATACATTTCTTCTAGCTTGCGTGTTGTGCGGGCAACTAGGTCAACATCATCTGCATATGCCAAATGTTTCCTTAATAAATCTTCCTGTTGGGATGATTTATTAAAAATGTTTCCTCTGTTGTCTATTTGGGCATCCCTGACCGCCTTTTCCAGAGCTATGTTGAAAAGGAGACTCGCCAGCGCATCTCCCTGTCGCAGCCCAACATGCGTTTCAAATGCCTGTGCTTGTTCGCCCTGTATTTCGACTTTGCAAACAACTTTACGCATTGTAGCCTTAACCAATCTTATCAGTTTATCGGGGATGTGGAATTCATCCATGGCTTCATACAATTTATTTCTTAGGACACTATAATAGGCCGATTTAAAATCTACGAAAAGATGGTATGTGTCGATATTGAATTCATTGGTTTTTTTCAGTATTTGCCTTAGCACAAAGATCTGGTCTGTTGTTGATCGACCAGGCCTAAAACTACTTTGACATTCGCCAAGAAGCTCTTCTGAATATGCACTCAGGAGTCCATATAAAATACTCGAAAATATTTTGTATGCTGTATTAAGGAGGGTTATTCCCCTATAGTTTCTACATTCCAATTGATCGCAGTAATTTATAAATTAGTGCAAGAAAAACTGCTTTTTTGCAAATATCTCCGTAAATTATATATCAATTTTAATTGAAAAAACGGAAAAATAAAGATATTCTTGATATAAAAAAATGATATAAATATGGTTTATTTAAAATATAAGAGAAAAAAACTTATAGATAAAAAATCAAATTTTGACCATAAATTATTGTTTAAAAAAAAACGCAAGGTAAAAATGAGTACCTTTTCATCTATTCGTCATCTAGTAACCTCCACCTATGTCTTAAATTCAGATATCTGCGAAAAATTTTGCCGTGAAATCGATGATTTTTGCATAACCAGACTGGGCTAGTTGTAAAACCAGAGCGATGCAAATATATACAAAAATAACAAATACTGTGACAAACATATAAATGGTTACGTTAGTGCGTCAATATAACACGCGGTGCCGTCTGATCCCGTCGCGTTTTTTACGTTTCTTAATCAGTTCTCCAGTTTTTCTTTTCTCGATCTGAACTATTGCAGAAGAGATATCCGATGTATATATAATGTTATGTTGTGTCTGGCTCTATTGATCCCGTCGACTGCTCGCTCTGCCAAAAAACGCCCCGTGCTCTCCTGTAGTCGTCCCTGCATACCCCGGGAATATGCATCTAAATGGAGGACCGGACTGTAGAAATTTGCTCAATGTTAGGGCACTCCATGTGCTCGATTTATCTTGGAGATAGCAATGTTTAATTCTCAAATATAATTAATAATTACCTTATAACTCATTAGTGTTTAATGAATTTAATAAAAGGTACTACTTTTACACTACTTTATAGCACGTCCACGAGATTTGCGTCAGGAAATTATTAGGTTAAGAAAACCTCAATTATCAGTAAAATCAAAAATAAAAAAGCCCTCTACTGTAATACTTTTAGTAACAAATATATTAATTATTACAATAATAAGCCCCGTGCTCCCAAACCTTATTACGAGAGAATCCGATTATATAGCTCCAGACTGAACATTCAATTCCCAACAGTATTTCAAACGAATACCAATAACTATCTACCTTGGACTATTGAACAGCCCAAAGTCATTACAGCGTTAAGCATATATAATAAACATGAAACTAGTCCTATTATTTTTAAAGTTAAACTAAATTCAATCCTAGATCAACAATACAATGAGTGGATTAAAATTTATACAGATGCATCCAAAGGGGAACTTGGCGTTGGAGTAGCAGTGGTAACCCCAAATGACACTTTTCAATTTAAACTTCCTCTAAATTCAAGCATCTATACTGCAGAACTATTTGGTTTGCTCAAAGCCATCAAGCAAGTAAATATTAAAAACATCCCTTGTTGTCTAGTCCTTTCTGACTCTCTCAGCGCAGTCAAAGCTATGCAAAATGTATACCCTAAACACCCCATTGAGAAAATTATCAGGGCCGAATTAATGAAAGCTCAAGAAAATTTCAGAAGAGTCCACTTCCTATGGATACCATCTCATATAGGCATAGAAGGGAATGAAGAAGCAGATATTAGTGCGCGTAACGCTATCACCAGTGACGTATCAGAAACAGAGTGTCGGAGTATCGCAGGCGATCTAAAAGTTTATTTCAAAAATAAGGTGTTAAGTGCGTGGAATCGGGAGTGGAGTGACTCTAGTTCGAAACTCAGAACCATCAAAAGTGATATTTTTTCATGGAAGTGCACAGCCAGAAGTAGAAGATGCCAAACTATTATTACACGTCTACGACTTGGACACTGTAGGTATACTCATGCCTATCTCTTCTCAAATAGTGAACCACCAAAATGCGAAGCATGCAATACAGTAGACAGTATAAAGCACTTCTTGATAGACTGTCCTAAATATGTAAATCAAAGACAGTCTTACAATTTGCCAAATAACCTGAAAGCACTACTCAACAAAAGTTTAGTTCCGGACAATTTATTAGGTTACTTAAAATGTATAAATATGTTACACAAAATTTAACTTAATTAATTGTTACAAATGTTCAATTGTTCACAAATTGTAATTACATAATTGTTACAATGATTGACTGTTACAAACGTTAATTTAATATTATTACAAATGTTACAGGAGTGTCGCTAATAACCTTTGGGTGGATGCGACTTTGTTTCTTTAAATAAAAAAAATAAAAAAGTTTATAAAAATTTATAAAAACATATGCTTGGGAAGTATTGCTGGGAAATGGAAAGTTGGGAAGTCTGCCTATGTCAACTTTAGGCATCCGATATAGGGATTCTCTTTTATTTTTTCGTTTATTTAATCCACCGACAATCCGATTGTATCCGATGTATCTCGTTTAAGTTATCTCCAAGTCTTATTTGCAATATTCTCCTATTTCTTTCATATTCCACTGTTTGTCCACTGGTGTATTCGGTCAGAAATCGTTTTCAAAGTACAAACAGATTATTATGTTTTACGTTACTTGGAAATAGAAAATTCATCTAATAGTGTAATTTTATCTTCCTCACTATTAATGATTGTTCAGTCATAGATATATACATTTTAAAGTGGAAAACTTTAAAATATTCCAGTACAGACGTATATTTTATTATTAACTTTGTTATTGTAGGTTAATATGCATATACTTAAGTTCACGCTACAGGACCGCCACTTGGAAGGGCGCATCGAGTTGCACGACTAGCTTTTGCTCGACAATACGCACATTGGGGAATTAATGATTGGAGCAAAGTGTAATTCTCAGATGAATCCCGTTTCTGCCTAACTGGATCTAATGGACGTGTAAGAGTTTGGAGGAGAACCGGTGAACGATTTTCACAAGCTTGCATTGCTCCAAGAATGCCATTTGGTGTAGGCTCGGTCATGGCTTGGGGAGGTGTATCTTTTGACTTCCGCACAGAATTACCCTTCATCGAAAATGGGTCCTTAACTGCACGAAGGTACACTACGGAGATTCTGGAAGAACATGTTATGCCCACCATGGCAGGGCTTGGAGAAGACGCCGTTTTTATGCAGGAAATGCGCGACCGCACGTTGCAAGGATCAGTATGCAATACTTGGACGAGGTTAGAATTACGAGGTTACCCTGGCCAGCTAGGTCTCCGGACCTGAATCCCATCAAACATCTCTGGGACGATTTGAAAAAACGTATTCAAACCCATACACTTCCTCCTAACAACGCACAGGAGCTTAAGGATCTGCTAGTGAGAGAGTGGAGTAACAGACTACAACATGTAATCCGGAGAAAAATTAAGAATATGCCCCGTCGTCTGCAAGAGGTTATTAGAGCAAGGGGAGGCAATACACGATATTAGTCATTGAAATTCCACTGATGTTTTACCATGTTCTGTATTTTTCATTTTTTCTTTCGTATGTCTGTTTCAACAATTTGGTTTGTTTTCTGCTTTTTCAATAAAAACAAGAAAAAAAACCGTTTTTTTTTCTTTCAAAACAAACATTGATGACAAATAAAAAATACATTAGCCTAAAAAAAAGGTTATTACTGCACCAGATGCAAAAATATTCAAGAAACTTAAAATTTTCAAGGTGACCCGGATTTTATGATCGCGAGTGTATGTATTCAGCTATAACAATTTCAAGATGTTTCACTTACCAGTTATTGCAAAATTGAAATTGTTTATCCCAGAAAGCTTTTATCTACAACGTTATTATATATTATAAACTATAAGAAAGGCTTATTTTATCAAATTACATTGTTTAACGATTAAAAAGTTTATGTAAAATATTGTAAAATAGGTTTACAAAAGTACTGTAATTTTAAACTTATAAACATTTAAAATAATTCGCATCAGCAACATATAACAAGGTCATTTTTTTTGTTTCAACATATTGCCATTTTTACACAAATTTAAAAAATAATACAATGTCCTACGACCCTTATAATCCGAGGCCCTTTTTTATTTCTCGATTTTACTATTTCAAAAACTGAATTCATCAATTCAAATTTATAAAAGTCGCCATATCTCCGGTTCTAATCAAAGCAAATTTATGTTTTGTTTTTAAATTTGTGGTACCTCGTTGCATACATTATAAAAATTCAATTAGTTAATTTGTGAATTGTTTATTCAACCGAGTCATTTGTTTAAAGAATTTAAAAGAAATATTTATTTTGCAAAATTTTCTCATTAGTAGAAAAAATTATGAAATGATGGGTAACTTAAATATTTATCGTTTAAAAATAAATTTTACAAAAAAGTTAATTTTTGTACTTATTACTTTTCTTGATTGAAAAAAATTATAAATATATATATAAACAAGTTAATTGTTATAAAATTTGTATAATTATAAATAAAGATCGTATTTAAATTGTAATATGTTAATTTATATACAGATTACTTCCATATTTGTTATTTATAATTATGCTAAGTTTATAACAATTAATTTGTGTAAAATATATTTGTAATATTAAAAAAAATTAATCATAAAAATAATAAGAAAAATTCAAGAAAAATTAACACATTATATAGATTTGATTTTCAAATGAAAAATTAAGTTTTTCTAAATGCATTGTAAAAAAATATATTACTTACAATTTTAATACATAGATATTTAAGTTGCTTACTGTTTTATAAACTTTTCCACTACTAATAATAAGTGTAAAGTAAAATTTTACAAAATAAATATTTATTTTAAATTGTTTAAACAAATTACTCGGTCAAATAAACAATTAAGCAATTAAACAAATGCATTTTTATGATCTCTACCACAAGGTACCCCAAATTAAAAAAAAAACATAAATTTTCGTTGATTAGAACCGGTGATATTGCGACTTTTCAATTTCAATTTATGAATTCAGTTTTTGTACTAGTAAAGTCGCTTTGGTTTTGAACCCTTTGTCTTTCGCGCATTAACGCCGGCTTATTTTTAAATGATTGTCTTGAACTCTTAATCTTTCAAATAGTTCTTTTTAAATTGCTTATTGTTTATAAACAAAGCCCTGGTGAATTTTTGAAATAAAAGAGCTAATTTTAAGGGTCGTAGGGCATTATGTTTTTTTAATTCGTGTAAAAGTGCCAACATGGCAAAGAAAAAAATTAACTTCCTACACGTTATTGCGCCTAAGTTATTTTAATTGTTTATAATGTAAACATCACAGTACTTTGGCAAACCTATTTTACAATATTTAGTATAATTTTTTTTTAACGTTAATTTGATAACATAGCCTTTTTCTTCAATTTGGTGCTTTCAGCAGCCATTTAGACCCAATAGTTTACATATCATACGAGTAACGTTGTAGATAAAAGCTTTTTGGGATAAACCCCTAACGTATAAATTTATTCTATCCCAAATACGTACCCAAAACCAGAAATCTAAGGGCAGAAAGTTGTAAGTTGACGAGAAGATTTTAGCATTAACATTATTTAAATGCAGTAGAAAGGGCTACAGACTTCTATCAAAAATATAATATAGAATTCCACTAAATCCTGGAATTAACGAATTAATGTTTAATCCTTTAAAAAGAAGTATCAAAAAATGACTCTAAAGGACGGGAATTGTATTTTAATATATTTGATGAAATGTTTTTAATTTTGCAATTTAAGTGAAACTTCTTAATATTTTTAAAGCTGAATATCTGTGATATTGTCCTTATTCTCAAAGTTTTTGTGTATTTTTAGAAAAGTTAATAATGTTAATAACATCTTTGCAATAATTAAGCAAAAAATTAATAAAAATAACTTTATGAATTCTCATTTTAAAGAATTTTCAATGATTTTTCAATAAAAGTATGTCACTTTTCCATATAATTTACCGGTCCTCACCTTTAGTTTTTAAAATCAAATAGCGATCTTACATTGTTTATTTATTGTATTGTTTATAAGTAAAAATAATGTTTAATATTTTGCACATTTTGTCTGTTACGTATTGTTATTACCAAATTTATCATGAGCAGTTGCTAGATACCTGTATCAACGAGTGTCATGGGTAAATCATTAGTTTCCTGGTCTAAACGGGTTGAAATATTTTAAATACTGATGATAAACTTATAAGACTAATACAAAAAATAGACTTCGAAGTATTTGTCAATAATTTGAACATGACAATAGGAATTGGAAAGCAACGTCTTCTACTGGAAGGTAAACCAGTAATAAAACCCATTGTGTGTTGCATATGTTTTGTTCATAAGATTGTAGGTGATGTTTTTCGCCCGCCTGCTACATTCTGCTGATGGGTTTGCTACACATTTTCTTCGTTAACTAGGATGAGCTTCTTTGACTTCTTTTTTTTCATGTCTATTTTTTTTCATGATTATTGATGCATCTTGTGTGACAAACACAAACATTGGGCTGTGTTTATTGTCAAAGGCATATCTGGGATTTCTCGAAGTCTCTGTTCTTGATGTATGTTTCATGCTCGTTTATCCTGACACTTAGTGGTCTTGCGGTTTCTCCCACGTAATCGACTTGAGAAAAATGGTATCACTGTATAGGTTAGGCAAATTCACTGTTTACCCGGGTTGGAAATGTGTTTTCTGTATAAACGTCTTATAAAACGTCAAATCAAAATTATAAAATGTAATTTTCATTACAGTTAATTGTGGCTTAATCCCATATAAACATAATATTTTAAGTTGCAAATTATTTTTATATGATGAGTATTATTTAATATTTCACCGAAAACACCAGGCTATCTCGTAGCTTTTGAAGAAAAGTACATAGAATGCTATACTATTAGATTTGCTTCTGTTTGGTTTCTTTACAATACATTACTTGCATACTGACTAAAAGAGTGTGTATTAACCACTGATATACGAACGTAAATAGTGCTTATCTCGGCTGATCTGCAAGCTGTCTGATCTGAATACGTATAAAAAAAATGGCAAATTATACTCTCTTGATATTCTTGTTCATATATTATTTGCACAAATGATAAAGCCAGATTTTTAATATCTTTAAGATGCAGATAAAAGCTATGGTAAGGCTAAATTCTAATCACCAAAATGTTTACAGAGGAAATAAAGAATATCGCAGCAACATTTACATCTTAATACTTACCAAGAACTGAACATTGAGGATGACTGAGTATTAAAGTTTCCCAGAATATTATTATTAGAAATAAGAGCTATGATATGATACGTATAAGAAATAAAATGTCAAATATTACCAGATTATGTATAGACGAGAAATATAAAAATATGTAAAGTCAAAGTTTTGTTACACACAGTGAATAATTTTTGATCAACAATAGCTCATTAATTTTATTATATTTTCCTTCGGTTTCTGCTATAAAAATAGACATTGTCGAAAGCGGAGAATCAGAGTAAGTGATGAATGGGAATATTGTTTTTTTTTTCTTGTACTTTTTGAGCCATTCCATCACTGCCTAATCTACATCTATATATACGTCGTTGAGTATTTCGGGAGCGGCTGAACCGTCGTTTGCCGGGGGCGGCATACGAATGAAGAGAGAAAGCAAGAGCAATGAGTGAAAGGGGGAACGGCAGAGGTAGCTTTTTATGCGTCGGGGGTTTTCACTTTCCCAGTTCCACGACCTTCGTCCTTGTCCCGGTGGTGCGGCAGCCGCTGCCGTTGCCGCTCCCGATGTGCTTGTGAGAGAGTGCACCGCCCCGAGTATCGTCTAGACTGACACGGCGGTGGTAGTGTCCCACCGCCCCAAAGGGATCAACACGGGATCAGAAGCGGTTGGTTCGTCTATGAGGTATGGGTTAGGGATTGATTCACCAGGTAGAAAAATCGATTCGTTTGTATGTTTATGTTTGATTGACCTCAAGAGTTTCTTTTAAACATTTTTCATCAAACCAGAAAAATAAATCAAATTTATTTTGGGATGATTTTAAATTTAATTCTAAATTCGGTATAATAGAAATACCGAATAATTTTAATTGAATAGTTCTTCTGTGTTCTCTCAGGACATTTTACCTTCCGACCCATTAGCAAAATTTCAAAAAGAAAAATTCTTCTTTTTATGCAGACATTACTGTCTGTTTTCGTGTTATTCCTACTAATCGTCTTCCTAGTGGAAACCATCTCTTGCCCTCTTTACTACTCTATTTGTTGCCATTCGGCTTATATGATCGTTCCATTCTACTCTTCCATTTCTTACTTAGTCCTTATGTATATCTACACTTCTAGCTCTGTCCCATAGCGTCAATCAAGTTTCAATCTCTGCTGTTTCTAACATCCTTTTTGTCTTCTCTGTGTCAGGTCGTGTTTCTGCCGCGGATGTCATTATTGTTTTGATGACTATTTTGTAAATTCTGCCTTTAATTTCTTTCCTGATATATTTATTTCTTAATATTGTTTCATTCAGGCAACCTGCGGCTCTGATTACTCTATTCACTTGATCTTTCACTTCTGTTTCGAGCTTTCCATAGCTCGATAATGCGATGCCTAATTATTTAAACTCCATCACTTGTTCTGTATCTAACCTTCCAGCTCCAATTTACATCTTAGTAAATTTGCTGTTATAACCAGGCATTTTGTTTTTTTTTTGGGGAAATTAACATGTTAAGTTTTCTGGCGGTTATATTAAATTTGTGTTGTAAATGGTCTTTTCTTTGACATAGTACTATTGCGTCCTTTGCATAGCAGAATATTACAAGTTCTTTTGCTCCCATCCTTTTTTTAATTACTTTTTTATTATTTCATTCATAATCAGGTTGAACAATGATTCAAGAAATCTCCGTGTCTTATCCCATTGCCAGCTTTAATAGGGTCAGTTAGTTCTTCTTCTACTTTTGCACTGTTCGCACACCAACAGCTGCTATGGAGATTCTACTGGATCAGCCTCCTTTGCCAATCGTTATAAGGGGTAGGCGAGACTGGGACATTATAGACTGCTAGAAAGACTGAGCAACATAATAGTGAGATCAAGACAGCAACATCATAAATAAAATCAGCGATACCGAACGGATGATGACTTCTGACCATATGATACCCAGGTACTATATACTAAGGTACTATAAACTACCTTTGCAAGTGGACATATGTCCACAGGGATGCAGGGTTATATCTTGTACACCGATGAGTCTAAAACTGCAAAAGGGTCGGGTGTAGGAATGTTTAGTAGTGATGGAAATGTAAACGTTTCTTTCACTAGGGAGGGTTCAAGCAATCTTTTAAGAGAAATTAACATGAGGACATTCGAACTGATGCGAATCAATACATTCACAATTAATCAAGCTCTTAAAAGCAGTAATGTGGAGTCTAGGCTAGTCTGGGAATGCTAAGAAGAAGTAGTATCGTGTATTTTCCAATGAACATGCCATCGTTTCATAAGAAAAGCACATTGGGGTTGTCTGGCATTCTGATAAGTACATAAATTTTAAAAAAAGAAACTTATTTTTTAGAAATCCTGCCAAAATAAATAGTCCTGAAATCTGGATAGCTGAAGAGTTGTTCACACAAGTTCATTTATCACACTTATGGTACTATTAATATTTTTCGTCTTGATAGTATTGTTAAGATCTTTCGGCAGTATTTTTCTTTTAACTGAAGAACAAGTTTTGAATTAAATAATAATCCGCTTGTTAGAAGTTGACAATAGTGATTTAGTTTTAACACAAGTTTAAAAAAAATTGTGACATTTAACAAACCGAACCTGTCGTTCTAGCAGTTCTGGAGAAATGTTGAACTTTTATGCTAAGGTACACACTTGTTGGGACTTCGAAAAATAGTTAATTCCAAAGAAAATGAAGGGCACGTGTTTAGCCAAGTCGTGCTTCTTCTTCTTAGAGTGCCATATCCCTACGGAACGTCGGCGACTACCATGCTTATAATATTTTTATACTGATCTCGGTCTTGCGCTACGTGTAGCAATTGGTCCGCTGTCAAACCTGTCCACTGCCGCAAATTCCTCAACCAAGAGAGTTTCTTCCGTCCTATCCATTTCTTTCCTTCGATTTTACCGTTGAGAATTAGCCGAAGGAACTCATATCTTGGTCCTCTGATTATATGTCCAAGATATTCTAGTTTACGCCTCTTAATAATATTTAATAGAGTTCGTTGATGTCCCATTCTTCGAAGAACTTCGAAGGTTATTGCACAAGTCGTGCAATAACCAACAAATAGTCAATTTTCAGACGAAAGTCCTGAGGACAAATGATGAACCCCCCAGTGAACGAACAACTGCTTCTCTTCCGAATATTGTTTTAGTGGCAGTTACATTTACCTCATCGATTACGTACGAATCGATCTATTGGATTTGAATGCTGTAATGATTTCCACTTAGAATTCTGTTGAAAACTTTGAATTTATTGACGATAATACATGTCTTGAAAAAGGGAAAAATTTTAATAGCCTTTTGGACGGTAATGTATGACAAAGATATAAGAAGCCAAAATACGAGAGCCACGAAAAAGGCATAGATAAATAAAAAGAGAGACGATAAACAATTATTGATTCAGTACTTGCCATTGGTGCTAAGTATGGACACTGACATGCGACAACAGTCTAAATTGATTGTTTACGACGATTTGACAGAATTTACCAGAGCTACGCAACGATAAAATAAGAACTAAAATGTTAATAAAAGTCAGACAATTACTGAATGCGTTGAAAAAACAATGTCATATAGTTTGGCTATCTAATTAGAATGAAGGAATCAAGTTGGCCGACACGCTTAATAACATGGCCACTCACTGCAAGAAATAAAAGAGGTCGGCACCGCAAGTGATAGAATAAAAAAATAAATCGTGCTATGAAAGCCCGTGAACTTCGCATTGCGGTGCCAAACCCGGATGAGAAAGAATTAGGGTAAATGACTGATGACTGACTGGGGTTTGGTGATAGTATTCATTCCAAGTGAATGTTGTCAATAAATGCTAAGTAATGCTCAAATTTACAAATAATGGCATATGCTCATGATATCGTGATGATTGGAAGAATCCGAGATAAGCAGTTATAGTTTTCACACAAATCGAAAATGCCGCAGAATACATCGGACTTGTGGTTAATATACAGATAATTAAATATATGCCGGTGCGGCGTCATCAAGATCATCAAACAACATCATGAAATCAACAGAGACACAATATGGAATCATCGAAACAGTGGAAGAATTCTGCTACTTATGGTCATTGGTGGACTGCAAAAACAATACGTCGCATGACATAAGAAAGCGAATATGCGTGGCTAATCGCTGCTACTTTATTTAGGCCTACGTCCTGATCTAAAGAAGGTGAAGAAGAAGGCTTCTTAGTGAGAAATATGTCAACCAAATGTCCATTTGATAAAACGATAATACGTCTAGTGCTCACTAACTGATCCGAAAGTTGCGTAATGACGACGGGACGGGAGTTACATTGCGAATATTTTAAAGAAAAGTACTGAGGACCATATATGGCAGAGTTAACAAACGGGGTCTATGGATAAGACGACATAACTTTATAGACTTTTTTGTGATGCATATGTCCATTAAAACCATTAAGATAAACCGCCTGAGATGGGTGGTTCACACTATAATAACTTTGCTAAAGCAGCTGGTCGGAAGGAGAAGGAGAGGCCGATCTAAGTTCAGTTATTTGGACCATGTGGAGGAAGATTTGAGGGAGATTTGAGTGCGTAGATGGAGAAGACAGGCGCGAAGGATGAAAGGATGTTTTCAAACAGTGACGTGAGAGAAGACATGATATAGGGGGGGAGCTAGACTGAGAACAAGAATGCAACGGCCAGGTATAATATATATGTGATTAGTCTGCAAAATTGTTTGTGAATTATGCACAAATTTTTAGACATATTAGACTTCCAGCTCGAAAATCGTTTTCGAAATACAATTTTTTTGTGTATACAATGGTATTTTACATGTGCACTCTTTACTTTATGTTATGAATTTATATGTAATTCAATAATTGTTTATACCTATTTGTATTTTTTTATTTCGATGAAACAATGATTGGTAAAATACCTCGAATTTTGTTCGCTTTTGTAACGATATTTGTCCAATGATTTATTTCATTGAAAGGTTTTGAAGTATTTTTATAAACCGGCCAG